>NC_063247.1:0-236722 GCF_020740725.1 Corvus hawaiiensis
CCTCCTCTTCCTCCTCCATCCCCATTTTTGTCCTCCAATTTTCCCTTTTTTCCCCCCATTTCCGTGCCCTTCATCCCAACTCCTCCCGTCCCCCTCCTCTTCCTCCTCATCCTCTTCCTTCTCTTCCTCCTCTATCCCCATTTTTGGCCCCCGATTTCCCCTTTTTTTCCCCATTTCCGTGACCTTCACCCCAACCCCTCCCATTGTCCTCCTCCTCCTCTTCCTCCTCTTCCTCCTCCATCCACCTTTACCCAATTTCCCCTTTTTTCTCCCCATTTCCGTCCCCTTCATCCCAACTCCTCCTCTTCCATCCCTCCATCCCTTTTTTCCCATTTTTCCCCTTTTTCCCCCATTTCTGTGCCCATTACCCCAACTCCTCTTCCTCCCCTTCCTCCTCTTCCTCCTCCATCCCTTTTTCCCCTTTTTTCCCCCTTTTTCCTCCATTTCCGTGCCCTTCATTCCAACTCCTCCTCTCCCTCCTCCATCCCTTTGTTCCCAATTTTTCCCAATTTTCCCCTTTTTCCCCCATTTCTGTGCCCATTACCCCAACTCTTCCTCCTCCATCCCTTTTTTCCCAATTTTTCCCGATTTTCCCTTTTTCCCCCATTTCCGTTCCCTTCATCCCAACCTCTCCTCTTCCTCCTGCTCCATTTTCCTCCATTTTTTTCCCCAATTCTCTTTTATTTTCCCCTAAAATCTCATTTTTTAATGCTTTTCTTGCCATTTTTTTGCCTTTTCCCCCATTTTCCCCTCGTTTCCCCCCCGTTCCTTTCACTTTCCCCCATATTTTGGTTTTCCCCCATTTTTTTCCCTTTCTTCCACCTTTTTTCCTTTTTTCCCCATTTCCCCCTTTTTAAAATCCCCTCGGACCCATTTCGGGGTTTTTTCTTGGACTTTTTCCTTCTTTTATTTGAAAATTTCATTGAATTTCTTTTTCTTTTTTATTTTATTTTATTTTAAAATTTCTTTTTAACTTTCAAATTTTTTCCCGTTTTTAGTTTTGTTTTAAAATTTATTTTACTTTATTTCCATTTTTTAATTCTTCTTATTTTGGATTTCCTTTGAATTTCTTTTATTTTTAATTTCTTTTGATGTTTAAATTTCTTTTAAATTTATTTTTACTTTTTAATTTCCTTTAATTTTCCTTTTTCTTTTTAATTTCTTTTTAATTTCTACTATTTTTAGTTTCCTTTTATTTTTAATTTCTTTTAAATTTTTATTTTTTTTACTTTTTAAATTTCATTTTAATTTTTAATTTCTCAGAATTTAAAATTTCTTTTTTAAAAATTTCTTTTTAAATTTCTTTTATTTTTAATTTCCTTTTATTTTTAATAAATTGTCATTTTAAACTTCTTATATTTTTAAATTTCTTTTTATTTTTAATTTCCTTTATTTTTAATTTCTCATCATTTTAAATTTCTTTTAATGTTTAAATTTTTTTTATTTTTAATTTCCTTATATTTTCAATTCATTTTTAATTTTAATTTCTTTCATTTTAAAATTTAATTTTGAAATTTCCTTTTAATTTTTAATTTCTTTTTAATTTTTATTTTAAAATTTCTTTTCTTTTAAAATTTATTTTATTATTTAATTCCTTTAATTTTAAAATTTTCAACTTCTTCTAATTTTAATTTTTTTATTTTAAAATTATTTTATTTTAAAATTTCTTTTTAATTTTTAATTTCTTTTTAATTCTTTAAATTTTTCATTTCTTTTATTTTTAAATTTGTTTTTAATTTTTGATTTCTCATAATTTTAAATTTCTTTTAATGTTTAAATGTCTTTTTATTTTTTAATTTCCTTTTAATTTTAATTTCTTTTTAATTTTCAATTTCTTTCATTTCTTAATTTAATTTCGAAACGTCTTTTTAATTTTAAATGTCTTTCTAATTTTTAATTTCTTGTAATTTGAAAGTCTTATACTTTTAAAATTTCTTTTTATTTTAAATTTCCTTTAATTTTGAATTTCTTTTTAATTTTTATTTTAAAATTTCTTTTATTTTTTAATTTCCTTTAATTTTTAATTTTTAATTTCTTGTCATTTTTAATTCCTCTTAGTTTTAAATTTCTTTTATTTTTAAATGCCTTTAAATTTTTTTAATTTTTAAATTTCTTTTATTTTTAAATTTCTTTAAATTTTTTTTAATTTAAAAATTTCTTTTATTTTTAATTTCTTTTTATTTTTAATTTCTTTTACTTTTAATTTCTTTAAATTTTTAATTTCTTGTCATTTTCAATTTCTTTGACTTTTAAAATTTCTCTTTATTTTTTATTTCCTTTTATTTTAATTTCTTTTTAATTTTTAATTTCTTGTCATTTTTCAATTTCTTTTCTTTTCAAATTTCTTTTATTTCTTCATTTTCTTTCAGTTTTATTTCCTTTTCTTCAAATTTCTTTTTCATTTCCTTTTTAAATTTTTCAAATTTCCATTGTAAATTTTATTTCTAATTTTTAATGTTTAATTTATTTTTAATTCTTTTAAATTTCTCTTTATTTTCAATTTAAATTTTTTAACTTGATTTTTAATTTCATTTCCCTGTTTAATTCCCCTTTTCCCACCTTTTCCTTTTCCCCTTTCTTTTCCATCCCCGTTCTTCTTTTTTTTACCCTTTAAATTTTCCTTTTTTTCCCTTTTTCCTCTCATTTTCCATTTCTTCTTTTCCAGGTAATTTTTTCTTTGAATTCCTCATTTTTTCCCCCCAAATTTCCTCCTTCTCTTTTTCTTTCATTTTTTCCCCAATTTCCTCCTTTTTCATTTAATTTTCTTTTACTTTTCATTTCCTTGCAATTTCCCTTTTTCCTTCCATTTTCCCATTTTAATTAATTTATTAATTAATTAATAATTTGCTTGATTTCCCTTTTATTCCC
Organism: Corvus hawaiiensis; assembly: GCF_020740725.1. Taxonomy (NCBI): domain Eukaryota; kingdom Metazoa; phylum Chordata; class Aves; order Passeriformes; family Corvidae; genus Corvus; species Corvus hawaiiensis. The sequence goes on from NC_063247.1 coordinate 2,869, forward strand.
AATTTTTCCTTTTCCATTTTTCCCTCCCATTTCCCCTTTTTTCCTATCATTTCCTCTCTTTTATTTCACTTTTCCCTTCACATTTTTCCCTTTTCCTCCCTTTCTTTCCCTTCCTTTCTCCCATTTTTTCTCCTTTTCCCCATTTTTTTTTCACTTTTCCCATTTCTCCTCTTTTCCAGCCTCTCTTCCGATCCTTTTCCCATGGGTGACACCTTCAGGTAACACAAATTTCCCACAAAAATGGGGATTTGGGGAAAAAACTGGGTGGTTCCTCTCCATCTTCTCCATTCCCACCTCCAAAATCTGGAATTTTGGGCCATTTTAAGGATTTTTTTGACCCAATCCAAGCCCAGCCCAAGCAGGGTCATGGTGGAACCTCTCCAATTGCCAAAAATGGGGATTTGGGGAAAAATGGGGTGGTTCCTCTCCATCTTCTCCATTTCCACCTCCAAAATATTGAATTTTGGGCCATTTTTAGGCCTTTCTACACCCAATCCAAACCCCAAAATCTCCCCAGGCTTGGTGGCACCTCCAGGACCCTCTGGGTGGTTCCAAACCTCCACCAGACACCAAAAATTGGGATTTGGGGAAAAATTGGGTGATTCCTCTCCATCTTCTCCATTTCCACCTCCAAAATGTGGAATTTTGGGCCATTTTTCGGCTTTTTTTGGCGCAATCCAAGCCCAACCCAAGCAGGGTCATGGTGGCACCTCCAGGACCATCCAGGTGGTTCCAAACCTCCTCCAGACACCAAAAATCGGGATTTTGGAAAAATTGGGTGGTTCCTCTCCATCTTCTCCATCTTCTCCATTCCCACCTCCTCCGACCCCCAAAATGTGGAATTTTTGGGCCATTTTTAGGCTTTTTTAAACTCAATCCCAGTCCAACCCAAGCAGAGTCATGGTGGCACCTCCAGGACCCTCTGGGTGGTTCCAAACCTCCTCCAGACACCAAAAATCGGGATTTTGGGAAAAACTGGGTGGTTCCTCGTCCACTTTCATCTCCAAAATACGGATTTTTGGGCCATTTTTAGGCTTTTTTGATCCCTTTTTCCTCCCCAGACCTCCATCCCCCCGCCCCCAACATCTCGGTGATGCCGGTGAAGCCACGGTTCCTCATCGGTGACACCATGTCCATCATCTGCACCGCGCCGGCGAGCAAGGACAGGATCCAAGGGTTCCGCTTTTCCAGGATGCCCGGTTTGGTCACGGACTTCCGGTCGTCCAAGAGGACCTTTGTCCACACCTTCAACATCACCGGCCCGCAGGACGGGGGCTCCTACACCTGCTCCTACACTGTCTTCCGGGGATCCCACAGCTCCACCCAGTCCCTGAAGAGCCAGGCTGTGGTCATCAACGTCCAAGGTTTGGGGACACCTCGGGTGTCACCTCCCCGTGTTGGGGTTTTGAGGGTTTTGTCTCCAAAATCGTCCCTGTTGACCAAAATGTTGGCTTTGGTCCAATGGGGGTGTTTTTATCCCAGAATTTGTCCCCATTGAGGCCCAACATTGACTGTTCCACCCAACTGGGCATTTTTATTCCAAAATTCATCCCTGTTGACCAAAATGTTGGGTTTTGGTCCGACGGGGGTGTTTTTATCCCAAATTCACCCCTGTTGTGGCCCAACATTGACTTTTCCACCCAATGGGGGCGTTTTTATCCCAAAATTTGTCTCTATTGAGGTCCAAACTCGGCTTTCCCATGCAACGTTGACCTTTCCCCCCAACGGAGCATTTTTATCCCAAATTCATCTCCCTTGAGCTCCAACATTGACTTTTCCACCTAATTGGGCATTTTTATCCCAAAATTCATCCCCGTTGATGTCCAACGTTGACTTTTCCCCCCAGTGGGGCGTTTTTATCCCAAATTCATCCCAACTGAGGTCCAATGTCGACTTTGGGTCTTCTTCTCCCACCAGATCGTCCAGCCAAACCCAACTTGACGGTGACACCTTCCAGTGTCACCATTGAAGGGCAGCCCCTTGTCTTCTTCTGCGCGGCCCCACCGGGTGACGCCGAGAGGAGATTTGGGTTCTTCCAGGGGGAACTCAAGGTCACGGACGGGATCCAGGAAGATTCCGGAGGCGCCGGCACCCGGCTGCAGGTGGAGAAGAGTGGCCTGAACCAGACCGGGAATTTCAGCTGCCGCTACGAGGAGATGACTGAGGGCCGTTGGATCGAGTCCTACGCCAGTGACGCCATCCAGGTCATCGTCAAAGGTGATTTTGGGGATAAATCCGTGTTTTCCAGGCTCAGGGATGGGCATGGAGCAACCTCAGGGCTGGGTTTGGAGGAGGTTGAGGAGATGCCAAAGTTGGGTCATGGTTGGGTTTGGTTGGGTCATGGTTGGGTCATGGTTAGACAATGGTGGGGTCATGGCTGGGTTTAGTTGGGTCAATGTTGGGTCATGGTTGGACCATGGTTTGGTCATGGTTGGGTCATGGTTGGGCCATGGTTGGGGTCATGGTTGGACCACAGTTGGGTCATGGTTGGGCCATGGTTGGACAATGGTTGGGCCATGGTTGGGCCATGGCTGGGGTCATGGTTGGACCACAGTTGGGTCATGGTTGGACAATGGTTGGGCCATGGTTGGGTTTGGTTGGGCCGTGGTTGGGTCATGGTTGGGTTATGGTTGGACCACAGTTGGGTCATGGTTGGGCCATGGTTGGGGTCATGGTTGGACCATGGTTGGGTCATGGTGGGGTCAATGGTTGGGCCATGGTTGGACAATGGTTGGGTCGTGGTTGGGTTTGGTTGGGTCATGGTTGGGCCATGGTTAGACAATGGGGGTTCATGGTTGGGTCAATAGTTGGGCCATGGCTGGGTCAATGGTTGGGTCGTGGTTGGGCTTGGTTGGGTTTGGTTGGGTCATGGTTGGGCCATGGTTAGACAATGGTGGGGTCATGGCTGGGTTTCGTTGGGTCAATGTTGGGTCATGGTTGGACCATGGTTTGGTCATGGTTGGGTCATGGTTGGGCCATGGTTGGGGTCATGGTTGGACCACAGTTGGGTCATGGTTGGGCCATGGTTGGGCCATGGTTGGGGTCATGGTTGGACCACAGTTGGGTCATGGTTGGACAATGGTTGGGCCATGGTTGGGTTTGGTTGGGCCGTGGTTGGGTCATGGTTGGGCCATGGTTGGACCACAGTTGGGTCATGGTTGGACAATGGTTGGGCCGTGGTTGGGTTTGGTTGGGCCATGGTTGGGCCATGGTTGGGCTGTGGTTGTGTTTGGTTGGGTCATGGTTGGGCCATGGTTGGACAATGGTTGGGCCATGGTTGGGCCATGGTTAGGTCATGACCCCAAAACTCCTGAATGTCCAAAATTGAGGATTTCAAGGGGTTTTCCCAATTTTTCCAAAATACTGAAGTTTTTAGGGGCCATTTTTAGGCCTTTTTGGACCCAATCCAAGCCCAACCCAAGCAGGGTCATGGTGGCACCTCCAGGACCCTCTGGGTGGTTCCAACACTCCTTGCGCCACCCAAAATTTGGGATTTTGGTAAAAATTAGGTGGTTCTTCTCCATCTTCTCCATTTCCACCTCCAAACCATTGAATTTTGGGGCCATTTTTAGGCCATTTTGACCCAAACCAAGCCCAATCCAAGCAAGGTCATTGTGGAACCTCCGGGACCATTCAGCTGGTCCCCAACCTTTGCCAGATGACAAAAATTGGGATTTTGAGGAAAATTTGGGTGGTTCCTCTCCATCTTCTCCATTTCCCCCTCCAAAACATTAAATTTTCCAGCCCTTTTTAGGTCTTTTTAGACCCAACCCAAACAGAAAGGAAATTGACGATTCCAAGGGTTTTTTCCCCAATTTCTCCGCCCTCCAGATCCGTGTCCTCCCCCGCATCTGTCCGTGGAGCCGCCCTCGGGCGTGGTGGCCGTGGGTCACCGGCTCCGCCTGACCTGCGCCGCACCCCGGGACGACTTCCGGCGGCGCTTCCGCTTCTTCTGGGATGGGGCCGAGGTGACATCGGGCACCGGCGACACCAGGGACACCAGGGACGGCGCCGAGCTGCTCTTCCCACAGATTTCCCAGGAACTCGCCGGGAATTTCAGCTGCCGGGTGGAGGAGGAGGTGGGCGGGGCCTGGGTGGAGGCCCCGCCCAGCCGGGGCGTGGTCGTGGTGGTCAGGGGTAGGTGGGGACTTTGGGGAGAAAAGTGGTGGATTTGGGAGGGGAGGTTTGGCCACTGGGATTCATCGGCGTGGCCACGACCACACCATTGGCCACGGCCTCCCAACTGACCACTCCCACCTCAATTGACCACACCCCAACATTGACCACGCCTCTCCCATTGACCACACCCATCCCAATGACCACACCCACCCTCCTGACCACACCCCAATGACCACCCCCCAATTGACCACACTGACCCCACTGACCACCCCCATTGACCACACCTCACTGACCACCTCCTACTGACCACCCCCATTGACCACACTCAATGACCACACTCCCATTGACCACACCCACCCCACTGACCACAGCCCAATGCCCGCTCACCCACTGACCAGCCCCATTAACCACACCCCACTGACCAGACCCCACTGACCACACTCCCATATTGACCACACCCACCCCAATGACCACACCCCCATATGACCAAACCCATCCTATTGACCACACTCCAATGCCCACACCCCCATTGACCACACTGACCCCACTGACCACCCTCATTGACCACACCTCACTGACCACCTCCTACTGACCACCCCATTGACCACACTCAATGACCACACCCCAATGCCCACACACCCACTGACCACACCCATTAACTACACCCCACTGACCACATCGTCCCTAATGACCACACCCCCTTATTACCACACTCTCACTGACCACACCCTCCATGCCCTTTCTCCCACTGACCACCCATATTGACTACCCCCACTGACCACACCCGCTGACCACACCCACTGACCACGCCCCCTATGACCACCCCCATTTACCACATCCCCTTGGACCACCCCAATGACCACATCCATTGACCACACCTCCATACTGACCACATGCAGCCCCAATGACCACACCCCCATTGACCACTCTCAATGACCGCACTCCCATTGACCACACTGTAATGACCACACCCACCCCATTGGCCACACCCCACTGGCCACACCCCCAATGACCACACCCCCACTGGCCACACCCACCCCAATGACCACACACCTTCCATTGACCACAATCCATTGGCCACACCCCATTGGCCACACCCCAATGACCACACCCACCCCACTGACCACACCCCGCTGATTTACCACACCCCACTGACCACCCCTGTTGACCTCACCCCACTGACCACCCCCACTGACCACACCCTTCCCGTGTCTCCCAGGCCCTCCCTCCCAGCCCGTCCTCCTCCTGGCCCCTCCCTCGGACGCTCTGGACAGCTCTGAATCCCAAATTTCCCTCACCTGCCTCGTCCCCTCCCCCTCCGGCCACACTCAGCACCTCTCCCACTTTTACCCCATCCAGACCTGAGTGACCACACCCCTCCCATTGACCACACACCTCCTATGGCCACACTCATCCCATTGACCAACCCCTTACACTGACCATCCCCACCCCAATGACCACCCCCCCATTAACCACACCCACCTCCTATGGCCACACCCTCAATGTCCCCACCCACACAATGACCACATCCTCAATGACCATCATTGACCGCCATCATGGACCACCACCATTAACCACACCCATTGACCACATCCCAATGACCGCTCCCACTGACCACTCCCTCAATGACCACACCCCCATGACCACACCCCTCCCATTCACCACACCCCACTGACCACCTCCGTTGACCACACCCCAAGCCCATACTCCACTGACCACTGCCACTAACCACCCAGATTGACCACACCCTACTGACTACCCCCACTGACCACCCTGCAATGACCACGCCCCACTCCATTGCCCATGCCCACAAAATGACCACGCCCCACCACATTGCCCACACCCAACCCAATGACCACACCCATTGAAATGACACCTATCTCAATGACCACACCCCCACTGACCACAGCCACCCAAATGACCACAGCCTTGTGACCACACCCCATTATTACCACACCCTCGCTGACCACACTGTCCATAATGACCACACCCACCCCAATGGCCACACCCCTCCCCTTGACCACACCCCCAACTGACCACAGCCCAATGACCACACCCCCATTGACCACACCCCCCTGGCCACAACCCTCCCATTGGCCACAGTGACCCCAATGACCACCACACCCGCTCTCAATGACCACACCCTCACTGACCACACCCACCCCAATAGCCATACCCCAACTGACCACAGCCCAATGACCACACCCCCAACTGACCACACCCCCTGGCCACAACCCTCCCATTGGCCACTCCCCTCCCATTGGTCACAGTGACCCCAATGACCACCACACCTGCTCTCAATGACCACACCCCCACTGACCACACCCACCCCAATGGCCACACCCCATCCAACTGACCACACCCCTCCCATTGACAACACCCCACTGACCACATCCCATATTGACCTCACCCACCCCACTGACCACACCCCACTGATTTACCACACCCCACTGACCACCCCCGTTGACCACACCCCACTGACCACACCCCACTGATTTACCACACCCCACTGACCACTCCCGTTGACCACACCCCACTGACCACTCCCACTGACCACACTCTTCCTGTGTCCCCCAGGCCCTCCCTCCCAGCCCATCCTCCTCCTGTCCCCTCCCTCGGACGCTCCGGACGGCTCCGAATCCCAAATTTCCCTCACCTGCCTCGTCCCCTCCCCCTCCGGCGACGCCCAGCGCCGCTTCCGCTTCTACCGCGATGGCTCCGAGACCACCATGAGCCCCCTGGCCGAAATCTCCATCCCCGTCCCCTCTGCGGCCGCGGCCGGAGCCGGACACTTCAGCTGCCAGTACGAGGAGGAGCTGGACGGCCGCTGGGTGCTGTCCCCACCCAGCGCCACCGTCACCCTCCCCGCCCCTGGTGAGGCCCAAAATTGGGGTGGGGGACCTTGAGGAGGTCGAAAATGGGGGAAAATGGAGAATTTTGGGGTGGGGGGTGGGGTAATGAGGCCAGAATTGGGGTCAGGATTGGGGTGTCCAGAATTTGGGGTCACCACGAGGCGTTTGGGGGGATTTTAGGGAGGTTTTTGGGGTATTGCTTGACCCAGGGGGAGTTTTGGGGGGGTTTTGGTTCACCTGGGGGGGTTTGGGATCTTTTGGAGGGCTTTTGGGGGGATTTTCTGGGGTTTTGGTTAATGTGGTGGTTTTGTGGGGGGGGACTTTAGGGTTTCTCAGTTCACCTTGGGGGTTTGGGGTTTTTTTTGGGGGGGGGGGGGGGGTGGTTGATCTTGGGGGTTTTTGGGGTGTGTTGGTTGACCTGGGAGGTTTTGGGATCTTTTGGGGGGATTTTGGTCAATGTGGGGGGAATTTTTTTTGATTTTCAGGGGTTTTGGTTTACCTGGGGTTTGGGGTTTTTTTGGGGGAAAGTATTGGTTGACTCACGGGGTTTTGGGGGGGAAGTTGTGGTTTTTGGGGGCTGTTGGCTGCCCCAGTGGTTTTGTGGGGGAACTTTGGGGGTTTGAGGGTTTTGGTGCGGTTTTTGGTTGATCTTGGGGGTTTTGGGGGGCTGTTGGTTGACATGGGGGAGGTTGAGGAGTTTTTTAGGGTCTTTTGGGGGGGTATTGGTTGACCTGGGGAAGTTTTTTTGTTTTTTACGGGGGAGGGTTGGGGTTTTTGGGGGATTTTGGGTTTTTTGGGGGGCATTTCCTGAACTGGGTTTTGTTGGTTTTTTGAGGGGCTTTGGGGTTTTGGTTTTTTTTTTTAGTGGGGTGGATTTGGTTGACTGGGGAATTTTTGGGGAATTTTTGGGAGTGTTTGATGAGCAGGGGTTTTTGGGGGGAGGTTTTTGGGCGGTGTTGGTTGACCTGGGGGATTTTGGGGGTTTTTTGGGGAGGTTTTTGGGGGGTTTCGGGGGGTTCTCGGTTGATGCAGGAGGGTCTGAGGGGGGGATTTTTTTTGGGCGTTTTGGGGTTTTCAGGGTTGACCCAGAGGCGTTTTGGGGGTCTTGATTGACCTGGGAGGTTTTGGGGGTTTTGGGGGGGGTGTTGGTTTATCCAGGGGGGATTTTGGGGGAGTTTTTGGTTTTGGGGGGTTATTTGCTCATCCAGGGTTTTTTTGGGGCGGTTTTGGGGTATTTTCTGACCCAGGGTTTTTTTTGGAGTGGTTTCTTGGGGTCTTTGGGATATTTGCTCACCCAATTTTTTTGGGGGGGGGTTTCTCAGCCCCAGCTCAGTTTGGGCTCCTCCCATTGGTCATCGGCGTCGTCGTAGGCGTGGCCGTGCTGCTGCTGGGGCTCCTATTGGCTGCTTGGCTGTGCCGGAGGAGGAGGGGTCAGTGGGGGGAGGGGAGGATTTTGACCCCAAATCGTCCCCAAATTTCCCATTTCAAAATCCGATATTGACCCTTTTGCCCCAGAATTTCCCATTTGAACCCCAAAATTGTCCATTTTACCCCAAAATTGGCTCTTTGCCCCAAAATCGCCCATTTTGACCCCAAAATGCCCATTTTGACCCCAGTTTCTCCATTGTGGTCCAAAATTTGACCCTTTTGTCCCCCAAATCGTCCATTTTGACCCCAAAATTGTCCCCAAATTTCCCATTTTGACCCCAAATTCCCCATTTTACTCCAGAATTGACCCTTTTGTCCCCAAATTTCCCATTTTGACCCCAAATTCCCCATTTTACTCCAGAATTGACCCTTTTGTCCCCAAATTGCCCATTTTGACCCAATATTGCTTCCAAATTGCCCATTTTTACCTCCAGATTTTTCCATTTTAGTCCGAACTTTGACGCTTTCATCCCCAAATTGTCCATTTTGTCCCAAAGGTCTCCATTTTAGTCCCAAAATTGATCCTTTTGCCCCCAAATTGCCCATTTTTATCCCAAATTTTCCCCGAATTGCCCATTGTGACCCCAAAATTGTCCTCTTAAGTCCAAAAATGCATTCTTTTGCCCCCAAATTGCCCATTTTTACATCAAAATTGTCCATTTTACTCCAAAATTGCCCATTTTGCCCCCAAAGTGCTAATTTTGACCCCCAAATCATCCATTTTGACCCAAATTTGTCCATTTTATGCCAGAATTTCCCCCAAAATCGCCCCTAAATTGTCCATTTTTACCCCAAAATTCTCTTTTACTCCAACATTGACCCTTTTGTCCCCAAAATTGCCCATTTTGAGCCCCAAATTGCCCCTCAAAGTGCCAATTTTAACCCAAATTTCTCCATTTCAGTCCAAAAATTGACTCTCTTGCCCCCAAATCGCCCACTTGGACACCAATTTTCCCATTTTCAGCCCAAATTTCCCCCCAGTCTCCTGTTTTAACCCTGGAGTTGGTCATTTTGACCCCCAGATCGCCCATTTTGACCCCAAAAATGCCCCCAAATTCCCCATTTTGGCCCGAAATTCCCCATTTCAGCCCAAAAATTGACTCTTTTATCCCCAAATCACCCATTTTAAACCAAATTTGTCCATTTAACCCCAGAATTGACCCTTTTGCCCTGAAAGCGCCCATTATGACCCTCCAATCGAACTCTTTGGTCCAAAAATTGACCATTTTGCCCCAAATTTAAACTCCAGTATGTCCATTTTACCCCAAAATTGGCCATTTTGCCCCCAAATTGTCCTCTCCTGTCCCCAAATTGCCATTTTGACCCTCAAATTCCCAAATTTCTCACCAAAAAAAGTCTCCCTTGCCCTAAAAATGCCCCTTTTAACCCCGAAATACAGCTCTTCTCACCCAAAATTTCTCATTTTTTGGCTAAAATCACCCATTTAGCCCCAAATGTTGCTCCTTTGTCCTCAAATCGCCCATTTCAATCCCAAATCTCCCATTTTCATCCCCAAATCTCCCATTTTGATCCCAAAATTCCCCATTTCCCCCCAAATCACCACTTTCCCCCCCAAAATTCCCATTTTCACCCCAATTTTTCTCACTTTCCTCCCCACCCAAAACCTTCCCCCCCTAAACTCCCAATTTTCAGCCCCAAATCACCCCCAAATTGCCCTTTTTTGCTCTCAAATTGCCCACTTTTACCCCAAATTCTCTATTTTGAGCCTAAAATTTCCTTTTTACCCCAAAATCTCCCATTTTACCCCAAAATCACCCATTCTGCCCCAAAATTTCCCATTTCCCCCCAAACTTGTCTCATTTTGTCTCCAAACCACCTCAGCTCGACGCCGAAATCGCCCAATTTAACCCCAAAATCTCCTTTTTTCACCCCAAAAGTCCTCAGTTTGCTCCAAATTTGTTTCTTTGCCCCAAAACTTCCTGTTTTTTTCTCCAAAATGGATCTTTTCGCACCAAAATCTTCCGTTTTCGGCCCCATCCAGGTGGTTCCCGCTGGCGGGGGCTGCGCCCCGGGGACGACACCGGGGCCTTCCCCATGGGGGACGTCGAAGTGGCCAACTGAGGCTGGCCACGCCCACCAAGATGGCCGCCTCTGCCGCCGAGACCACGCCCCCAAGATGGCCCAAACCACGCCCCCCAGATGGCTCAAACCACGCCCCCAAGATGGCTCAAACCACGCCCCCAAGATGGCTCAAACCACGCCCCCAAGATGGCCAGCAGCGCAAAAGACACGCCCACAAAATGGCGCCGAGACCACGCCCCAAGATGGCCACCAGAATAAAGGGCACGTCCCAAATATGGCTGACATTGCTGAGGCCCCCGCCCACAAGATGGCTGCGGTGGGCGGTGCCGGGCCAAGGCAGCCAATGAGGATTGGTGGATCCTGGCGGCGCCGTGTACTGATTGGCCAATTCTGGGCTGTGCGTGGATTATGCAAATGAGATGCTAATGAGGGGTGTGAGAGAGTCTCTGGATGAGTTTTAGGGCTATTAAGAGGAGTTATGCAAACGAGATGCTAATGAGGGTCTGCAAACAAACTATGCAGGGGTCCTGGGGGGATTGGGCAGTATCTATGCAAATGAGATGCTAATGAGGGGCATGGGATGGTTTCTTGAGGGGCCTGGGTGGATTTGGGGGCTATCAAGGCACATTTATGCAAATTAGATGCAAATTAAGGGCACAGGGAGGGTCTCTGGGGGTGTTTTGGGGAGATTTATGGGAAATTAAGGAGTTCTTATGCAAATGACATGCTAATGAGGGGCTGCAGTCTCTGCAGGAGTCCTGGGGGATTTGGGGGGTGTTTTGGGGGAAATTAAGGATTTCTTGTACAAATGAGATGCTAATGAGGGGCGTGGTCAGGACGGGGTCAAGTTTGGGGGAGGGGCCGAGGAGGGGAGGGAGGATCCGGGATCGGCTGGGTCTGGGATGGACGGGGGCCGGGATGATCCGGAACTGGAATCTCTGGGATCCGGGATGGACAGGCACCGGGATGATCCGGAACTGGAATCTCTGGGATCTGGGATGGGTGGGCGCCGGGATGATCCGGAACTGGAATCTCTGGGATCCGGGATGGACAGGCACCGGGATGATCCGGAACTGGAATCTCCGGGATCCGAGATGGACGGGGGCCGGGATGATCCGGAACTGGAATCTCTGGGATCTGGAATCTGCTGGGTCTGGGATGGACGGGGACCGGGATGATCCGGAACTGGAATCTCCGGGATCTGGGATGGACAGGCACCAGGATGATCCGGAACTGGAACCTCCAGGATCCGGGATCGGCCGGGTCTGGGATGGACGGGGCCGGGGTGATCCAGAACTGGAATCTCAGGGATCCAGGATCGGCCGGGTCTGGGATGGACGGGGGCCAGGATGATCCAGAACTGGAATCTCTGGGATCCGGAATCTGCTGGGTCTGGGATGGACAGGGACCGGGATGATCCAGAACTGGAACCTCCAGGATCTGGGATCGGCCGGGTCTGGGATGGACGGGGCCGGGATGATCCGGAACTGGAATCTCCGGGATCTGGGATGGACAGGCACCGGGATGATCCGGAACTGGAATCTCTGGCATCTGGGAGCTGATGGGTCTGGGATGGGTGGGCACCGGGATGATCCGGAACTGGAATCTCTGGGATCCAGGATGGATGGGCACCGGGATGATCCGGAACTGGAATCTCTGGGATCCGGGATGGATGGGCACCGGGATGATCCGGAACTGGAATCTCTGGGATCCAGGATGGATGGGCACCGGGATGATCCGGAACTGGAATCTCTGGGATCCGGGATGGATAGGCACCGGGATGATCCGGAACTGGAATCTCGCACATCTGGGATCTGCCGGGTCTGGGATGGATGGAGTCTGGGATGATCCAGACCCAGAATCTCCGGGATCTGGGATGGATAGGCACCGGGATGATCCGGAACTGGAATCTCGCACATCTGGGATCTGCCGGGTCTGGGATGGATGGAGTCTGGGATGATTCAGACCCAGAATCTCCGGGATCTGGGATCTGCTGGAACTGGGATGGATGGGGACTGGGATCTGCTGGGCTTGGGATCTGCTGGAACTGGGATCTGCTGGGTCTGGCGTGATCCAGAACTGAAATCTTCTGGATCTGGGATCTCCTGGATCTGGGATCTGCTGAACTTGGGATCTGCTGTACCTGAGATCTGCTGGGTCAGGATCAGATCCGGGATCTGCAGGGGTTGGGATCTGCTGGGTTGGGATCTGCTGGGTTGGGATCAGATCCAGGATCTGCCAGGGTTGGGATCTGCTGGGGTTGGGATCTGCTGGGTCGGGGATCAGATCCAGGATCTGCCGGGGTTGGGATCCGCTGGGCTTGGGATCTACCGGAGTCGAGAACAGTGGCTCTGGGATCCACTGGACCTGAGATCCGCTGGCAGCTTTTGTCTGGGAGCAACCCCTGGATATCAGGAATTTGGGAGGCAGAATCCCAATTTTGACCACAGGCGCCTTGGAGAGAAGGACGGGATTTTTCCGTGTGCAAGAAAAACACAAATTCCAGGTGTTTGGGAAGAAGATAAGAGGTGGCCGCTACGGGCGAGGGCAGCCAGACCTGTCCCTCATGGCAGCTTTGGTCTGGGGGCAATCCTTGGATATCCGGAAATTTGGGGGTGGATCCTTTTAGCGGGGGGGAGGTCCCGGGTGCAGGGGAACCAGCCGGAGTCACGACACGAACACTGGTATGATTTGAGCATCGTGCTCCAGTTTATTGTTTACTTACACCAAGTTATACTTTCTCCAAAGTTCACGCCCCTTTCCCATGAGAAAGCCTCGAAGCAGCGGGGAGCTGACCACTGTATACCCCTTCCCAAGGCTGTTCAAGGCTGCCAGCGAGCAGGTGCCTTGCAAGCCTGTTTTCAGCCGGAGGCCCCGTCAGGGGTACTTCTGCAACAGCCCTGGGGTGCCCAAGCCCTCCTGGGGTATCCTGTATTCCACAAGGAATTCCTTTACACAACCCCCGTTTTCTTTTTGGGCTACCCAGGTCTGGTCGATGATTTTTTGAAGCCCCGCTTTAAGGCAAAAAATATACACCCAAGTATTATTAAACCTAAAATAACTACAAATAGCAATCGTCAGCCTTCTACTACCAAGGTACGCAGCTATCCGGTGATACCCAGACCCTTAAGCCAATCTCCAATAGGGTCGTCTGTCTCCTGAAGGATGTGTAGGCCCCTCTGGAGGTCAGAGGGGTGCTTGTGAATTGGGACAGAATGGTCAGAAAGATTCATACAGCACATACCCTGGAACTCTTCGCAGCCGTGGCCGTGAGCTAGTAGTAGAAAATCAATGGCTGCTCGATTTTGTAATACTGTGTAGAGGGATTCCTTGTGGAACAGGGGCATAGGATACCCCAGGAGGGCTTGGGCATCCCAGGGCGGTTGCAGAAGTACCCCTGACGGGGCCTCCGGCTGAAAACAGGCTTGCAAGGCACCTGCTCGCTGGCAGCCTTGAACAGCCTTGGGAAGGGGTATACAGTGGTCAGCTCCCCCGCTGCTTCGAGGCTTTCTCATGGGAAAGGGGCGTGAACTTTGGAGAAAGTATAACTTGGTGTAACCGGACAATAAAAGAGGAGCACAATGCTCAAATCGGATCGGTGTTCGTGTCATGACTCTTGCTGGATTCCCCTGCTCCCGGGACCCCCCCCGCTACACATGGCGCCCGAACGGCAGGGACCCGAGTGAGTTTTGCTTCAGGCAGGTTTGCTTCAATGCGGTAAGACTCTGAATTTCATCGTATCGGTGCGGCGGAGCCAGGGGAACCAGAGCGGGTGGCCCCAAAGCCGAGTAAAGCCGGGGGCCCGGTCTCAAAGCAGAATAGAAAGCCGGGGGATAAGTCCCAAAGCTGAGTAAAGCCGGGGGCTAAACCTCAAAGCCGAGTGGCCGGAGATCGTATTTTCGCGTGGCCGAGGGAATACCCGCAGCACAGAAGCTATGGACTACGAAGCAGGACCTCGACTCCTAGCTAATATTCTCTCTATGAGAGGCGAAATCGTAAAAGACCAAGATCTGAATGCCCTCATTACGTGGGCCCGGGAACATGGATTATTGAGTTACATTTTGCTTTTGTTCTCAACCGAAGCGTGGGGGGAAGTTGGATATAAATTGTGGCTGTCCATGATTGAGGGAGGAAAGGAAGCTAAAGAAGCTAAAGCTCTCGGCTTAACCTGGAGGGCAGTAACTGGCACTCTCGCAGAGATGAAAACAGAGAGGACAGTGGCTGCGGCTGGCACAGCGGCTTTAGAGAGTAGCAGCTCCGGGAAAGAAACAGACGGGGGTCTTATGGAGCAGCGGCCAGAGACCAGAGCAGAGTCCAGGGTAGCACAGTTCTTCAGGCTGGCCGTGAGAAGACCGATTAAAGGCACAGCAGCACCCGTCCACTCACTGCGGGAGTTGCTGGACTCAGCAGGGCAGGATGGTATCCCTCCGACGGCTGAGAGAGAAATGGCTGCGAACGCGGAAACAGAGCCGCCCGACTCAGGGGGCGGGGCACAGGCGGGCCAAAGAGGAACAGGCGGTCCTGGTGTCCGGCCGAAAGCGGCAGAGCAGTCGTGTGGTCCTAACTCCTGGCCAAAAGCGGCAGAGCGCAACCCCCCTCTGCGAGACAGTGGAGCAACATCCGGCAGTGAAGCGGCTTCTGCGGTTTCGTCGCCTGCAGAGCCAGAGCCAGCCAGGGCTGCCGGGGGCCAGCCCCAAGAGGGGGAGAAGCACCAAGAAATGATGCAAGAAGTAATCAAAAAGCTTGCTGACTTATCTACACGGCAAGATGCGCTAGAGTCCAAAGCTTGTGATGTTACACCATCAGCACCATGGCGTCCCGTGGCCTCACCGGTCAAGTTAGCACCCAGAGCTCCTATGTTCCCGTCGGGAGAATCAGGCACAGTGCCTACAGCCCCTCCCTTCCCGCCAGAGGAGGTGCAGCCGTCGTTTCCATCAGCCCCAACAGGGAGGACTGACCCATTGCGACAGAGATGGAATGGAGTTATCCGTGATGCAATCATTGAGGGTGATTGGCAAGCAGTGAATGCCCTCGCTTGCCCTGTACACATACAAGGGGACACTGCAAAGTGGGAACCCCATGACTGGAAGATCTTGCAGCAAGCCAAGCAAACGGTCACCACGCATGGCTCGCGGTCTGAAGCTACACGAAGCATTCTGCAGTTTATCTTTACAGCAGATGTCCTGTGTCCTAATGATTGCATCAGCATCGCACAGTTGTTATTAACCCCTTCTCAGTTCCTGCTCTGCGAGCGAACGTGGAAACAGCTAGCACAAGAAGAAGCTAGCAAACATCAAAGTGACACACAAGACCCACTGTATGCACTCTAAGCTGACATGCTAACTGGGAGCGGGGCTTATGGAGCCACGGTGACACAGCTGACCATGCCCGTAGTCATTCATCAGTTGTCACAGACTCTTGCCCACAAAGCCTTGTTGTCAGTACCTGAAAAGAAGAAGTCTCCCCCGTATGCAGGAGTCCGACAGGGGCTCTCAGAGCCATATGGTCAGTTCATTGACCATTTGTAAGCAGCCTTAAAGGATGCAACTGAGCTCTCTGAAGAGCTCCAAGAGCAAATGTTCCAAACACTTGCCTTTGAAAATGCTAATAGACAAACTAAGACAATTCTTGCCACGCTGTCCCAAGGAGCAGGTGTAGACGAGATGCTCGTACGTGCTGCCCACTCAGAACAGTCATCTCAAACAACTGCCTTTACTGCAACACTGCAGAATGTCCTGCGACAACAGGGACAAGTCATCGCCGCAGCACTGACCAGAGGGGTGCCCAGCAAGTGGTGCCGTGCTACAGGACCCCGAAGCGAGAAGGCGCAGTCAGCATCAGCTCCTGAGGAAAGTGATGCCACTACTTCAACAGCTGGAACTCTGGGACCTCTGTCCCAAAAAGCCTTGGGAGAGGCTGCAGACGTGGCAGAGTGAGGGAGCTGAGGACTTGCCAGATCCACCACTCTCCGTAGCAGGAGAAGTAGCGAGACCCTGGGCGAATGGAACAGCTGCCCTGGGTGGTTGCTAGTGACTTGTGGTGGGTGTCGGAGAACCCTCTCCAAAGGCCAAACTAAGAAGGAGAGTTGCATATATTTTTGGGTATAGCACCAAACACAGAGGTAGAGTGAGAAATTGTTTTTTGACTGTCTTGAGACAAGAGCATTGGCGGACATTTTCAATCAGCTGTCCACCCATTTAGATCGAGTGAAGGCAGTTCATTTGGCTAGCATCTATGTTTTTACCTGGTGCTTCAGCAGCCAAGGCTCATGCTATTTTGCATCAACTTGCTTGCTGGGAGAGGGATAAGTTAAACATAACTTCGCAGATGCTTGATGAGTTAAGCGTAGATGTTCCTAGTGTTAGACATACAGTATTACAAAATCGATTTTTTGTAATTGATTTTCTACTACTAGCTCACGGCCACGGCTGTGAAGAGTTCCAGGGTATGTGCTGTATGAATCTTTCTGACCATTCTGTCCCAATTCACAAGCACCCCTCTGACCTCCAGAGGGGCCTACACATCCTTCAGGAGACAGACGACCCTATTGGAGATTGGCTTAAGGGTCTGGGTATCACCGGATAGCTGCGTACCTTGGTAGTAGAAGGCTGACAATTGCTATTTGTAGTTACTTTAGGTTTAATAACACTTGGGTGTATTTTTTTTTTTTTTTTTGCCTTAAAGGGGGGCTTCAAAAAATCATCGACCAGACCTGGGTTGCCCAAAAAGAAAACGGGGGTTGTGTAGAGGAATTCCTTGTGGAATACAGGATACCCCAGGAGAGCTTGGGCATCCCAGGGCTGTTGCACAAGTACCCCTGATGGTGCCTCCGGCTGAAAACAGGCTTTCAAGGCACCTGCTCGCTGGCAGCCTTGAACAGCCTTGGGAAAAAGTATGCACTGGTCAGCTCCCTCGCTGCTTCGAGGCTTTCTCATGGGAAAGGGGCGTGAACTTTGGAGAAAGTATAACTTGGTGTAACCGGACAATAAAAGAGGAGCACAATGCTCAAATCGTATCGGTGTTCGTATCGTGACTCTGGCTGGATTCCCCTGCTCCCGGGACCCCCCCCTGCTACAGTTCCCCACCTCTGTGTGTCCTCGGAGCCTGTGGGGATCTCCAGTCCACGGCTGTGCCTGCCATGGGGAGCTGAGCTTCCACTGCTTGGGGTCTCACCTTGTACTGGCCCTCGTGGGGCTCAGTCAAAATGTGGAACTCTCTCTCCTTCCATCGGAAGTGACAGTCCCCAGTCTTCTCCTCTTGTCCCCAGGGCCATGCAAGTGGCATCCAGCCCCTCGGTGACACGAAATGACAGCTGGAGGAGTTGTTGTGACACACGGCACAGCAGAGACACCCAGAACCGGCAGCAACAGCACCAATGGGTGGGGGGTTCCTGCACCCCCACAGGCCACGGAGGGGCCCCCAATGCACCCCCACACCACAGGGCTCGGGGAACCTCGGACACATCCCCCCAGCCTGGGCACAGCCCAGCCCAGCCCCGCTCCTCCCACCCACTGAGTCCTGTCCCCGTCTGGGACCCGCACAGTGCCCAGTTTGGGGACACCCCCCATGGTCTTCCTGCCCCTGTCCCCAGTGAATCTTTGCCCATTCCCCAGAGGCCCTGAGCACCTTTGGGGTGATGGCTGGGGAAGGGGGGAGGGATGACACCGGGGGGCACCCACCTCCTGTCCCAAAGGAGGAGCTGTCCCCAGGTGATAAATGATGGCCATGGAGACAGACTCCCAAAAATGTAGGCAAGCACAGGAACAGTTTGGATGGGGAAAGAGACAGGGTGGAAACGGTGGCTCTGGAGGACACACTGGGCCGAGAGGTCACTGCTGTTCCCTGCCACGCATTCCCCTAGCCAGGTACCGCTCTCCCAACCCCCTATAATCCCTCAGCCCAGGACACCAACCCCCATCAATGGAGCTCCCCCTCAGTGCCATGGAGACTCTCAAGGCCACCCCCAGCCCCACAGGGTACCCCTTGTCCCCATCAGATCTGACACCACCTCCAAAGTGAGCGCTCCCGGGCACAGCCAGGGCCGTGCCACCCTGCAGATCCCTGCAAACCACAGTGGCGGCTTCGAGGCCACAACCCGAGTCTCAGACAGTTTCCCACTCTTTATGTCTGGAGCTGACCAAGAAATGCCCCATGGTGGGGTGTCCGTTTCCTGCAGTCACCGCAATGACCAACGGCAAACTGAGCCCTCGCTGAGGCTTTCCCCAGGAGATGCTGCATTTGTTCCCCCACAGGGCAGCCTGTTCTTTTGCGGGGCAGTGGGCACAGGGGCAACAGCAGCCCCGAAGGAAGCGGGATTGCGTGCGGTACAGCCTGACGCCAAACAGACTTCAGTGTCACGAAGGCAGAGGAGAGGGGGTCCCTGGGAGGTCAAGGCAGGCAGATCTGATTGTCCTGGCACGTTTCATCTGGGAACAGTCCTTGGATACACAGAAATTTGGAAGAGGAATCTCAGTTTTGGCCATGGCCCCTGGAGGAGAAGGACGGATCTGTTCCATAGGAAGGAAAGCACGGAGCCCCAGAGCTCCAGGGGCAGATGAGAAGTGACTCTCAACATTCCAAGATCAGCTGGAGCTGTCCCGTGGCCCCCAGGAGGCCAAGCCAGCCAGAGCTGTTCCATGTTCCCTTGGTTCCACAGAGCCCCTCAGTGTCACAAAGGTGTCCTTGGCTCCACGGGGCCCCTCAGTGTCACAAAGGTGTCCTTGGCTCCACGGGGCCCAGCAGTGTCACAATGGACTCTGCGACTCCATGAGGACCTGCAGGAGCACAATGGTCTCCTTGGATCCATGGGGCCACTCAGAAGCACACCGGCCCCTTGGTTCCATGGGGCCCAGCAGTGCCCTGATGATCCCCGTGGATCCAATTCTAAAATTACAGGGCACCCAAGCAAAAATGCAGGAAAAGGACAAACAGCTCTTTACTATAAAATACAGAGAGAGCAGAACAGAACAAACACCACCACGGGAACAGTAGTTTCCCACCCGCTAAGCACAAACCATCATGGGATACTGCATCCCTGACTCAGCCCCAAGACAGGTTTGAGGAATGAGCCTTGTGGCAGCCCACCCGGCACAGAGGATTTTCCATCTGGCAACACGGGGGATGCTCTGGGGGCTGCCGAGAGACTGAAATGTTGTGGTTCACGGCTGAAACTTTGTCAGGAAGGGCTTTTTGCCCATTATGGCAGAACTGTATAAAGGAGCTGTGACCACCCAAGCCCCCCTGTCCCTGAATGTGCCTTCTGAGGGGAACTTTGGGCTGCAAGTTGAGCTAAGGGACCTTGAGATCAGGGAAAGGGGGACTCTTACCCAGGGATCTCAGGTCTAGGGAGAAGGAAACAAGGCTGAGGGAGGAGAATGAATGTAGGTTATGTACGGGAGATCTCTATAAGCAGATCTTGGGACATGCGGTTTATTGCAAAGGGCGTGGGTATAGGGGCACTGCTTAGAGCTCACAGCTGGCAGCTCTGAGCAGGCCCAAGAGAGCAAGAGAGTAAGCGGGTAAGGGAGAGAGAGAGAGCGAGAGGAATGAGAGTGAAGAAGAAGTAATAAGAGTGTGTAAGAGTGGAATGGAATGGAATGGAATGGAATGGAATGGAATGGTGAAGTCCTGGTTACAATACAATAAATCATCTTCTGTACTGAATATTCTAATTGTCACTAACCAATCTAATACAAGATACAAATCCTATAGCATTTACATACAGCGTATAAGAGTTCTTATATTACCATAGAGTGTTACATCTTAACTTCTAAAAACTACTCTTTGGACCCCTTCTGCTGAGCTAGTAGGGTCTGCTCTGACCCTTGGACCTGCCTGCAAGCAGAGAGTATTGTTCAGTCAAGAGGGGATTACCTTCAGTCGGCCATACCATTCTTTTCCAGTTGTTCAGTAACTAAGACTTGGTATTTCAAAGGTGGCTTTCATTTCGATGTCGCCTGTAGTTTTCATATTCCCAAAATCTTTTGTCAGGCAATCATATTTATAAGGCTTTCCTGTTTCATCTTCCCCAACAAATGAATCCACCAGAAAGCCAAGGCCATGGCTGTCCTGAAAATCAGCCCTGACCCATTTGCTGAGGCCAGGTTTGCACCTCCATCCCCCAACCAAGGGGGTAGGAGGGGAGTTTGGGGGTGGGGGGTAACCCCTGCCCAGGGGGAGTGAACACCACCCCCCTTACCCAGACTGGCTCCGGTGTGAAACCCCCACCCCAGGAAGGCCACACACACAGGGGACAGTGTCACACTCGCCCCTCCCCAGGGGAGGTCTCTGTCCCTCCCTTGCTCTCCCCCCTTTTCTCTTTCACAGCCTGGGGGCCTTTGCCAAATGTGAGAATCATTTTTCTCTTTATCCCTGCCACCTCTGTGACAGCTACACAGAGTTTATCCTTCCTTTAAATCATCTGTACCGGGCTGAACTTTTCACTTTTCTTTTACAGGAACCTGCCAGCAGCTGAGCTGGAGCTGTGTGGGAACCGCTGGACCTTTGAATTGCCACCATAACTGCTTGTGCTGTCGGTTCATTCATGCTTGGGGTTTGTTTGTGTTTTCATCACAAGTGACTTGTGGGAAGAGCAAACATTGCTCAAAGCATTTTGTGTAGAGTTAAGTTTGATTTCTGCCAAGTTTATTTTGTCCGGTGCCCAGGGGATGCTCAAGGGGTCTCTGTGTGCCTCTCGTGCTGGGGGGTGCAGGGGAGGGGCTCGGTGGGGTTGTCCCAGTCCCTTTCACCCCAGGGCACTCCTGAGGGGGTGTCCCTGTCCCTGTCACCCTTGCGGATTCCCAAGGGGTTG
Organism: Corvus hawaiiensis; assembly: GCF_020740725.1. Taxonomy (NCBI): domain Eukaryota; kingdom Metazoa; phylum Chordata; class Aves; order Passeriformes; family Corvidae; genus Corvus; species Corvus hawaiiensis. The sequence goes on from NC_063247.1 coordinate 24,121, forward strand.
TCCCTGTCCCTCTCATCCCAGGGCATTCCCGAGGGGTGTCCCTGTCCCTTTCACCCTTGGGGATGCTCGGGCATCTCCATCCCTCTCGCCCCAGGGAATGCTTGTGCGGGGCTGGGGAGCAGGAGCTCTGTGTCCCTCTCACTGCTGAGTGTGCTCAGGGGCTCTCCAACCTTCTCATACCTGGGGAGGCCGGGGGGGTCTCTGTCCCTCTCACCCCTGGGGTGACCCTGCCCAAGCACCATTGGGGTGAGAGCGACAGAGACACCCCCAAAGCCCCACAAGCACCTCCCAAGAATCCCAAGGGGAGATGGACAGAGACCCTCACTGGGCACCGAGTGGGTGAGAGGGACAGAGACCATCCCCACCCCCTGATCGTTCCCAGGCAAGAACGGCTTGGAGACCCCCCCAGGACTCCCCAGGTAGGAGAGGGACAGAGACAACCCCGGGCTGTGCATCCTCCTCTCCCACGGGGTGGATCGGGGGGATTGCTGTGCTCCTATCCCAAATGTGGGGCCAGGGTTATCTCTGTCCTCCTCCCATTTGGAGGGGCCAAGGTATCCCCATCCTCCTTTCATTTGGGGGGACAGTGGCTGGACTCCATTCTCCTCACCTTTGCAGGGGACAGGGGTGCTCTCTGTCCTCGTCGCCCTGGGGGATTCTGCCTCCTCCTTACCTTTGGGGCAACCCTAGTGGTCCCTGTTCTTCTTGCCCCAGGGAGGCCTCCCTCCTCTTCCTCTTTAGGGAGGAGTCTGGGGGTGGTCTTCATCCTCTTTACCTTTGGGGGGGCAGGGGTGGTCTCCATCCTTCTTGCCCAGGGGAAAGGCCACGGGCAGGTCTCTGTCATCTTCCCCTTCAGGGGGCCCAAGGGGGTCTACATCTTCCTCACCCTTGGGGGAACCATGAGGGGAACCACAGTGGTGTCCATCCACTTCCACTATGGGTGGGCCAGGGGGTCTCTGTCCTTCTCCCCTTTGGGGAGAGCTGGGGGTGTCCTTTGTCCTCCACCCGTATGTGAGGGGGCGTGGGGCTCTCCGTGTCTGCACCCTCGGGGAGGGAGCTCTGTGTCCCTCTCGCTCTGCTCGCTGCGGCCGCTGATGTCCGGCCCACGCACCCGTTACCGGTGACGGCGACACGGGGCGCAGCGGCGGCTTGGGGCACGAGGGAGCCGGGCTGGGGATTCCCCTCCACACTGTGCTGCAATCGGGCCCACGGGGGCGGGCGCCGCTCCCACCTGCCCCCAACCACCCACACACCCTCCAGCCTGAGCTGGTCGCGGGGTTCCCGCGTTTCGGGGCCAAGGGCGCGGAGCTCCACTCGGCTCTGTCTTCTCCACTCAGCTCTCACCCCTGCGCTCTTCCCACTCCACTCCGCTCACCCCGCTCCTCTCCCACTGCTCGACTCCTCTCTCCCCACTCCTCTGCGCCGCAGCAGCACCGGATCCCGCACTAAACAACGGCCCCCGATCGCCCCTTTATATGGGCATGGGAGCCCCCCACCCCCGTGGCAGCAGCCAATGGATGCCGAGGAACAAATAATGAGGGGCGGAGCAAAGAAGATGAGAAAGAAACGTGGTTGGCCGAGAAGGTGCAGGTTCCATGAGGGATGGGGTGGGCGTGGCTTCAGGTAGGGGCGGGGCCAGGAATGGGGTGGGGGAGGGGTTGCTGTGAAACCGGGATTTGGGCTGGATTAGGCTGGGATTAGGGTTGAGAGGGGGCTGGGGGTGGGGCTGAGGGTGAGCTTAGAGCTGGGACTGGGGTCAGGGCTAAAGGTGTGTAGTGGTTTGGTCCAAAATACTCATTACTGTTTACCTTCTGTGAGATAAGAATTAGGAGAAATGCAAAGCAGGCACCAAACTTGAAAGAATATAAGCAAGTTTATGAACAGACCTAAAAGAAGAAAAAAGTCATACCACACCTTCAGAATACTTCTCCTCCCCCCCCCACCACCTTTCTCCCTTCTCCCACTGACAATGTAAAAAGACAACCCTTGAGATGTTCAGTCTGTTTACCACTTCCATAATAACCTTGTTCAGTCCATTTAGGAAGAGGAGTCTCTCTTGCCCATGCTATGAAAACATTATCACAACGAGACAGCCGCCCGGGTTGGTTCTCTGCTCTCATCATTGAGAGTCCCCTCCCACAACCTGCAGCTTTTCCCAGAACCGCTTTAGAGGGTACAATCTTGAGCTACTGAGGTGCAATTTTAAGGTTGAGCCATCCAGAAACAGAAGTTCTCTTCACCCATCTCTGGGAGCATTTCATCTCTAAGAACACAGGCCCTTCTCCTTCCCTGGGAGCAAAGGGTCTTCCTCATCTTCATCTCTAGGACTATCTCTGGGAGCATCTCTAGGAACTGAGGTCTTCTCCTTTTCCATTTGGAGCAAAAGTCCTCATCGCTTCCATCTCTCCCTATTCAAACTTCTCATGAAATTACAGCTGCTTCAGCATCTGCCTATCTCAGCGCAGGTGCTTTTGCTCTCAAGCACAAGTTGAATGCTCCACCCCCCATGCCTTCATGAAATTACAACGGGTGCTCTGATACATCATAGCTTTCCAACAGAATTTCAGCTTTAAGCATCTCCTCTTTCTCTTCCCTCAGGTTTTCAGCTCTTCACAGCACTAAAAGGGTTAATGTCACCCAGGCGGCCTTGCAGCTGGAATGTCGCTTATCGCTGTTGCTCACATGATCTTTTGCCGGGCAGCAGGGCAGCTTCAGCTGAATCTTGGCCACACTGGAGAGGGGGAGTGCGTCTGCACATAGCAGGGCCCTGGGGGGGTTCCGCGGGTGGACCAGGGCCCATCGGCTCCAGGATGGCCGTGGCCCAGCCTGGCCTGCCGGGCCCTGCATGGGGCCTGCAGCCACCTGTCCCAGTGCCAGAAACGAGAGAGAGCTCTGACCGGGCTTTGTCTATTCTTATGTGTGGATCACAGAGGCGGTCACAATTTTAAGTGGTTTAAAGAATTGTCCATACTCAAACTGGCCAGCAGATAGGTTCTGTCAGGTCACAGAGGAGCTGTAAGCACCCCTTTGCAAGAACATCACTTCCGAGACTATGCTTTGCTAACCCACGACAGGTGGGATTGGGGTGAGGGCTGGGGCTGGGATTGGGGCTGGAACTGGGACTGGGATTGGGATTAGCTCTAATAATGGTATGGGATGTGGGCTGCTGCTGGGGCTGGGTTTGGATTTAGAGCTAAATGTGGGACTGGAGTGTGGGCCGGGGCTGGTGTTGAGGCTGGAGTTAGGGCTAAATTTGGCACTGGGGTTGGGGGTAGAGTTGGAACTGGGGCTGGGTTTGGAATTAGAGCTGCACGTGGGATTTGGGATAACGCTGGAGGCTGGGGCAGGGGCTGGAATTGCAGCCGGGATTGCAGCTCGGGCTAAACGTGGGATTTGGTTTGGGGCTGAGGGTTTAGGAAGGGGCTGGGATTGCGGCTGGGGTTGGAGTTAGGGCTGAGATTTGGATTACAGCTGGGATTGGGGTTAAGGCTAAATGTAGGATTGGCTTTAGGGCTGGGGTTGGGATTGAGTCTGGGACTAGATGATTCTGGGAATGGGATGCGATTAAACACGGGACGGTGAGTTTGTCTAAACGTGGAGTGAGACTGAGATCAGGATCAGGGTGAGGTTTGGGACTGAGCACACGCAGAGCGGGACAGCTGAGGTGTCACTGCAGGATGTCCCTGGCACCGTCCCAGCCCTCCTCAGGCACCTCCAAACATGGGGGGCAGCTGGGTGGTCCAAGATCCAGGTGCTGCCACGCTGCCCCTCCATTCCACGCGAGCATTGCGGGAAGGCAGCCCTGAATGTGACCCTTGGGGGTCTGGGATCAGCCTTCACATCCCTGTGGGAGCAGCGACAGAGAGGACGAGAGACTTTCCCCCTCTTATTCCTGTGGAAGGGTGAACCCCAGCTGCCCTTTTCTTCTGCTGCCTCCTCATCTCCTCAGGTGAGGATGTCAAACTCCCCAGGAGCAGGAAGAAGCCCATTCCGGGTTTCCTTGTGTCTGCAGCCTGGAACATCCACTCAGAGCAGAGCACTTTGTGAAAGCCCTGCTGAATGACAGCAGGAGGAGGTTTGTGAGAAAGGCAGGAAATGGTATTTTGATAGGAAATCAAAATTCCAAATTATTTCTTTCTGTAACATTCATTTTCAGTCAGTTCCGGTCTGGTTTCCAGAGTGCCACCTTCTCAGCTGGCTGTATTTGTGTCCTCCTTCCTCTTCTGCCTTTCTTTGCCTGCTCTGTTTGTCTCTCAGTGTCTCTCTGGACCCAGGACAGCTCCCACCAAAGGCCCTCCTCTGATTTTGTTCCCAATCCACCAGCTAAAACAACCATGGGTGAGGTGATGAAGGCTGGCAGTGAAATGTCACTGTAAGATCTTGCAGCACTTGGCTTCTGGCTCCTTCCTGAGAGCTTTGCCTTCAAGGGCAGGAACATCTTCCCCTTGCTGGGAACTGGAAATCCAGATCCCTGGAGGGTGTGCCGTGGATCCCAGAGGGGCATTCCCAAGGCTCTCAGGGTGCTGGTCCTGCCGTGCCTCCCACGGGAGCTGTGCAGGGCCAGGGGACAAGGTCCAGCAGATGGGTGGGCTCCCAGAGCAGACAGCAAAGGCTGCTTTGCTGGACATTTCCCAGCACATTCCCAGCTGGAAGCAGAGGGAGGAAGGAAAGGGAAGCGAGTCCCTGCCAGAAGCCCGGCAGGACTGGGGTGGGAAGGGACCCTGCCCGTGGGTTACTGGGCTGAAAGCCAAGTGGAGCAAGACCTTACAATGCCATCTGCCTGCCAGCCTGTGCTGCTGACAGGAGCAGGGGGCCACTTTAGCCCTCTGTGGGTGGGACCAAACTGTGCATTCCACTCCCCTTATCTCATTTCTGATGAGCTGTTCATGATGGGTCCTTTGCAGGAGCTGCCCAGTGCACCCCCAACCCCTCAGGCTATGAGGAGCCGGCTGTTAAATGAGATAAGGAAGGAGAGGCAAACCCTGGGAGGCAGGGCAGTGTTTCTTTTTCTGCACACCAATGACTCAGCTGTGATAACTCCCTCCGGGGTAGCAGCAGCACAGTCCCACCCAGCCTGAGGGCTCACCTCTGCTGATGGGCCATCATGGACTGAATGGCCCCAGCACAATGGGCAGCTGCAAGGACTGAGACCATCAAGGCTCCCAAAATACCCCATGACTCCCAGGATGACATCATTCCATTGTGAAACTGCCCGCCCTGGGGGAGGGGCTGAGCATTCCCACCTGAACCTGAGCATATAAAATCTGGGTTTGGGGCCTTCTGGCAACACTTAACAGATCCAGGGCAGGAGCAGGACTCCAACAGGACTGTGACCACCGCTGTTGACAAGACTGCTCCCATCACTTGGACAGGACTGTGTCCACCACTCTGACCAACAGGTTTTGTTTTCTTTCCTTTTGCTTTGCATGCAGCGGGACCAGGTGGTGCTCAGCACAGGAACTAACCACCACCGTTCTGCTCTTGTCCCAGGGTGCCTGGTTATACTCAGCCTTTGTGGGTTACAGCTGTATCATGATATTTCTTGTCATCTCTTTGGTGAATTGTAACTCCCACCTTAATCTCTCTTGGGGCAGATCAGTGGGGTTCATTTCTCATGCCAGGTAAAACCAGCATGGTGTTTGAGAGGATTTTACAGTCATGATACAGCCGGTGACTTCTAGAGAAGGACTTGGGCAGGAGGAACCCCTAAACCATCGCACTCACGCCTTGTTTTTCCCTCCACACCAGGATTTCCCACTCCCAAACCTTGGCCAGATGGAGGAGGACGCTGTGAGGAAGAGGAAGATGCCCCAGGACACCCAGGCAGGTGAGGAGGAAGTCCCTGCCCGTTTCCCCCTCTCTCCTGCTCCATCTCCTGTTGGGGTCCCTCCCCTGCCATGTAGCCCTGGGAGAGGGGCCCTGAGGGCACAGACACGGGGTTTCCCTGCCCCTGCTCAGCCTCGTTCCCATTGGTTGGTTTGTGTTCCCTGCGCGGGCAGAAGGACCCTTGGTCCCGTGACTGGAACAGTTCCTCGGCAGATCCCGGCCATGCGGCTGGAGAAATAAACATCTCTGAAACAGCTAGGAAGAATCTGTCTGTCCATGTATATTTCCTTTCCACGGGGCTCCTGGTTTGATATATGCGTGTTGCAGTATCCCCACTGCAACATAATGGTGGAGAATTGTGAGCAGAACGATCCCCGATCCCTAAGCGACTGATTTGTGTGAGTAAACCCTGGAAACTTTGGATTCCTCTTCTTGGTTTTGCTTTGCTATTCCATATCTAAACTATGGAGGAACCGTGGGAAGACTCTTGGCTCTCAGAGCCGCATATGGACATTTATCTTAAACTTAAAATGATTCTTGAACAATGATTTGTGAATTTTAGCTTGATTCAAGCTCAAAAAGAACTGAAACACTTCCTGGCATGGTTGTTTAAGAACTTTTTCTATGTTTCTTGGGATTTAATTATTACCGAGGGCTTTTGGAAAACCGTTTGGACACAGTTAATACTGGAGTCAAAATATATGCCGATGGAAGAATATTTTCGTGAATATTACTTAATTACCGAGACTGTTGAGCAATGTCAGCTGTGTCCTGGCGAAGGGAAGCCTGGCGCAGGGACCGTGCGGCCCAGGCCACGTGCACCGAGTGCTCTGCGAGCAGCAGCGAGGCAGTTCCCGTCTGCGGGCGGAGCCACGCGAGCCGCAGTGTCGGCGGCAGAGCGAGGAGCGGCGGGACCCGGCGGTGCCCGCCCGGCCGCGCGCAGCGCGTGGTGGAGCGAGCCCCGTGAACGCCCGACCGAGAGGGGCGGCGCGCGGGCGGCGGCTGGTGGAACGGAGCCGCGCCCAGCCGAATCGCGTGCTGGAGCCGGGCGCGGGGGGGTCGTCGCTCGGGGGCCCGGCCGAGACGTGGGTGCAGCGCCTGGCATCGGCAGCGAAGCTGCGACCAGAGGAGGCGACGCACGGAGAACTGAGCGGCGCGGCCCGGCCCGGCCCGCGCAGCCCCGAACGCGACCCCGGGAAGAGCGCGCAGGCACGAGCAGCCCCGACAATTCCAACACGGGAGCGACCGAAGGAGAGAGCAAAGACGCAGCGAGACACAAAACAGCAGCCACTCGGAAAAAGGAAAAGATCATAGTAACTAAAACCTTAGGGATAGTAAAATGGTATAATGTTAAGCAAAATTATGGTTTTATAACAAGGTGTGACAACCAGCAAGACATATTCGTGCATAGAACTGCTATTAAAAAGAATAACCCTGAAAAATGCATCCCAAGCTTGGGAGATGGAGAGGTAGTGGAATTCAAAATTATACGAGGTAGAAAAGGGTTACAAGCATCGCAGGTCACTTGGCCTGATGGTGTTTCTGTGAAAGGCAGTATATATGCAAAAAATCGTAGTCATGTTAGACAATATCTCCCTTGTAAACCCCCCCTACAGTCTCCCTTTCCTAATCCCACCTTTCCCTTTTACCCTATGTCCTATTACCCCCAGTGTATTCCCAATCTGTTTTTTCATCCATGGTTTCCCTCACAAAACCATGCTTTTGCCAACTGTTTCCCCAAAAATCCCTTTCCAATGCCGAGTGGGGGATGAAAAGGGGAAGGGAAGAAGTTAAACCCTCTCCTGCCTCAGTTTCCCCACAAAGCATGCTCAGAGTTCTGTCTCCCTTCTGTCAGCCCTAAGATGTTCCAGAGAATCTGACTGGACATTTAAAGACTCAGGAGGGTGGTTTGTTTTGTCTTGAAACTGTTCTTGTTATGTTTATCCAGTTGTTTTCATTCTCCTTTTATTAAAATAAAACGGGTGAGGTGTTGGGGTCCCTCCCCTGCCATGTAGCCCTGGGAGAGGGGCCCTGAGGGCACAGACACGGGGTTTCCCTGCCCCTGCTCAGCCTCGTTCCCATTGGTTGGTTTGTGTTCCCTGCGCGGGCAGAAGGACCCTTGGTCCCGTGACTGGAACAGTTCCTCGGCAGATGCCGGCCATGCAACTGGAGAAATAAACATCTCTGAAACACCTAGCAAGAATCTGTCTGTCCATATATATTTCCTTTCCACGGGACTCCTGGTTTGATATATGCGTGTTGCAGTATCCCCACTGCAACAATCTCCCAGCCCAGCATCGCCCCCGGCTGCAGGACAACCCCGCTGCCGACGCCGTCCTGCCGGGGACGGACTGGGGGGATCTCCTTCCCCTTCCCCGTGGCACGGAGGCAAATGCCATCCTCTCCTTGTCCTTCCTCCCCCAGACAAGGAGCTGAGGACAGAGCCCAGGGAGGACAAATCCCCGCGGCAGAACCTGGTGGAAGAGGCCGTTTTGAGCAGCTCCATGGTGCAGGAATCCAACGGGGAGGAAAAGCCCCGGAGATCCCGCAGGAGGAGGGGCTGCAAACGCAGCCCAGGGAGCTGTGAGGAGGAAAGACCCACCCTGTGCCAGGAAGGCGGCCGGAGATCCAGCCAGAGCTCAAACCTGGTGGTCCATGAGCAGCATCATGCTAGGGAGAAACGCTTCAAGTGCTTGGAATGTGGGAAGAGCTTCAGCCAGAGCACCAACCTGATCCACCGCTGGTTGATCCACACCGGGGAACGGCCCTACGAGTGTGGGGAATGTGGGAAGAGCTTCAGCCAGAGCTCCCACCTGATTCACCACCAGATGATCCACACAGGGGAGAGGCCCTATGAGTGTCCCGAGTGCGGGAAGAGCTTTCAGACCAGCTCCAGTCTCCTCCTGCACCAGCGGATTCACACAGATGAGAGGCCCTTCCACTGCCCCGACTGCGGGACGGGCTTCAGGTACAACTCTGACCTCACCAACCACAAACGAATCCACACTGGGGAGAGGCCCTACGAGTGTTCCAAATGTGGGAAGAGCTTCTCCAGGAGCTCTCACTTGACCAGACACCAACAGTGCCACCAGTAAGGGAAGCCCTGCGAGTGCCCTGAGTGCAGGAAGAGCTCCAACTTCATCTCGCAGCAGAGGATCCATGTGGGGTGATGCACAGTGACCCCCGTTGGGCAGAGACCTGGTGACCCCTGTTCCAGATGATCCCCATGGTTGCGGGGAATGTTTGAGAGATTTATTTCACTTCTCATTCTCGTACTCTGATTTCATTGCTAATAAATGCAATCCCTGTCCCCAGACTGGGTCTGTGTTTCCATGCTGATGATTGGGGCAGGAGCTCTCCTGGTCCTTATCTCAGCTCCTGGGCCTTTCCTCAGCCAATCAAAGAAGTCACTAAACAATTTTTAGCCACTCTGAGCTTTTCTCGCTGATGACTGCCCAGGTGCCAGGCGGATCTACCGCACCCAGAGCTCCCCACCTGGGCCCCTCCTCAACCCCAGTGCCCCCTGGGAGCAGAATTAAGGGAGAGGGGAGGTTTCAGCACCTGCCCAGAACTGGGGATGGGGCAGCTGGGGCCATACTGGTGGGGCTGGGAGCCCCCCTGGCCACAGGCATGGAGCTCTCAGGTGAGCCGAGGGGTGGGAAGAGGACTCGGGTATGGTGGGGAAGGTGGGGAGAGGAGGGAAAATGGGTTTGTGGGACCCATAAAATGAGTTGGAGGGGGAGTGGGACCCCCTAAAGCAAGAATGGGAAGGGGGCTGAGGACTGGGGGATGATGGGAGAGGAATGGGAAAGCTTAGAAATTAGGGAATGGGAAGGGTGGGATCTGAAAACTGAGTAGGAGGGGGCTGGGGATTGGGAGGATTGTGTGAAAAGGGTTGGGAAAGGGGCAAAAGGGGGGACTGGGACCCCCAAGCTGATGGGGGCAGGGGCTGGCAGCTGGGGATTGATGGGAAAGGAAGGGAGAATGTAGAGGGATTCCTTGTGGAATATAGGATACCCCAGGAGGGCTTGGGCACCCCAGGGCGGTTGCAGAAGTACCCCTGACGGGGCCTCCGGCTGAAAACAGGCTTGCAAGGCACCTGCTCGCTGGCAGCCTTGAACAGCCTTGGGAAAAAGTATGCACTGGTCAGCTCCCCCGCTGCTTCAAGGCTTTCTCATGGGAAAGGGGTGTGAACTTTGGAAAAAGTATAACTTGGTGTAACCGGACAATAAAAGAGGAGAACAATGCTCAAATCATATCGGTGTTCGTGTCATGACTCTTGCTGGATTCCCCTGCTCCCGGGACCCCCCCCGCTACACATGGCACCCGAACGGCAGGGACCCGAGTGAGTTTTGCTTCAGGCAGGTTTGCTTCAATGCGGTAAGACTCCGAATTTCATCGTATCGGTGCGGCGGAGCCAGGGGAACCAGAGCGGGTGGCCCCAAAGCCGAGTAAAGCCGGGGGCCCGGTCTCAAAGCAGAATAGAAAGCCGGTGGATAAGTCCCAAAGCTGAGTAAAGCCGGGGGCTAAACCTCAAAGCCGAGTGGCTGGAGATCGTATTTTCGCGTGGCCGAGGGAATACCCGCAGCACAGAAGCTATGGACTACGAAGCAGGACCTCGACTCCTAGCTAATATTCTCTCTATGAGAGGCGAAATCGTAAAAGACCAAGATCTGAATGCCCTCATTACGTGGGCCCGGGAACATGGATTATTGAGTTACATTTTGCTTTTGTTCTCAACCGAAGCGTGGGGGGAAGTTGGATATAAATTGTGGCTGTCCATGATTGAGGGAGGAAAGGAAGCTAAAGAAGCTAAAGCTCTCGGCTTAACCTGGAGGGCAGTAACTGGCACTCTCGCAGAGATGAAAACAGAGAGGACAGTGGCTGCGGCTGCCATAGCGGCTTTAGAGAGTAGCAGCTCCGGGAAAGAAACAGACGGGGGTCTTATGGAGCAGCGGCCAGAGACCAGAGCAGAGTCCAGGGTAGCACAGTTCTTCAGGCTGGCCGTGAGAAGACCGATTAAAGGCACAGCAGCACCCGTCCACTCACTGCGGGAGTTGCTGGACTCAGCAGGGCAGGATGGTATCCCTCCGACGGCTGAGAGAGAAATGGCTGCGAACGCGGAAACAGAGCCGCCCGACTCAGGGGGCGGGGCACAGGCGGGCCAAAGAGGAACAGGCGGTCCTGGTGTCCGGCCGAAAGCGGCAGAGCAGTCGTGTGGTCCTAACTCCTGGCCAAAAGCGGCAGAGCGCAACCCCCCTCTGCGAGACAGTGGAGCAACATCCGGCAGTGAAGCGGCTTCTGCAGTTTCGTCGCCTGCAGAGCCAGAGCCAGCCAGGGCTGCCGGGGGTCAGCCCCAAGAGGGGGAGAAGCACCAAGAAATGATGCAAGAAGTAATCAAAAAGCTTGCTGACTTATCTACACGGCAAGATGCGCTAGAGTCCAAAGCTTGTGATGTTACACCATCAGCACCATGGTGTCCCGTGGCCTCACCGGTCAAGTTAGCACCCAGAGCTCCTATGTTCCCGTCGGGAGAATCAGGCACAGTGCCTACAGCCCCTCCCTTCCCGCCAGAGGAGGTGCAGCCGTCGTTTCCATCAGCCCCAACAGGGAGGACTGACCCATTGCGACAGAGATGGAATGGAGTTATCCGTGATGCAATCATTGAGGGTGATTGGCAAGCAGTGAATGCCCTCGCTTGCCCTGTACACATACAAGGGGACACTGCAAAGTGGGAACCCCATGACTGGAAGATCTTGCAGCAAGCCAAGCAAACGGTCACCACGCATGGCTCGCGGTCTGAAGCTACACGAAGCATTCTGCAGTTTATCTTTACAGCAGATGTCCTGTGTCCTAATGATTGCATCAGCATCGCACAGTTGTTATTAACCCCTTCTCAGTTCCTGCTCTGCGAGCGAACGTGGAAACAGCTAGCACAAGAAGAAGCTAGCAAACATCAAAGTGACACACAAGACCCACTGTATGCACTCTAAGCTGACATGCTAACTGGGAGCGGGGCTTATGGAGCCACGGTGACACAGCTGACCATGCCCGTAGTCATTCATCAGTTGTCACAGACTCTTGCCCACAAAGCCTTGTTGTCAGTACCTGAAAAGAAGAAGTCTCCCCCGTATGCAGGAGTCCGACAGGGGCTCTCAGAGCCATATGGTCAGTTCATTGACCATTTGTCAGCAGCCTTAAAGGATGCAACTGAGCTCTCTGAAGAGCTCCAAGAGCAAATGTTCCAAACACTTGCCTTTGAAAATGCTAATAGACAAACTAAGACAATTCTTGCCACGCTGTCCCAAGGAGCAGGTGTAGACGAGATGCTCGTACGTGCTGCCCGTTCAGAACAGTCATCTCAAACAACTGCCTTTACTGCAACACTGCAGAATGTCCTGCGACAACAGGGACAAGTCATCGCCGCAGCACTGACCAGAGGGGTGCCCAGCAAGTGGTGCCGTGCTACAGGACCCCGAAGCGAGAAGGCGCAGTCAGCATCAGCTCCTGAGGAAAGTGATGCCACTACTTCAACAGCTGGAACTCTGGGACCTCTGTCCCAAAAAGCCTTGGGAGAGGCTGCAGACGTGGCAGAGTGAGGGAGCTGAGGACTTGCCAGATCCACCACTCTCCGTAGCAGGAGAAGTAGCGAGACCCTGGGCGAATGGAACAGCTGCCCTGGGTGGTTGCTAGTGACTTGTGGTGGGTGTCGGAGAACCCTCTCCAAAGGCCAAACTAAGAAGGAGAGTTGCATATATTTTTGGGTATAGCACCAAACACAGAGGTAGAGTGAGAAATTGTTTTTTGACTGTCTTGAGACAAGAGCATTGGCGGACATTTTCAATCAGCTGTCCACCCATTTAGATCGAGTGAAGGCAGTTCATTTGGCTAGCATCTATGTTTTTACCTGGTGCTTCAGCAGCCAAGGCTCATGCTATTTTGCATCAACTTGCTTGCTGGGAGAGGGATAAGTTAAACATAACTTCGCAGATGCTTGATGAGTTAAGCGTAGATGTTCCTAGTGTTAGACATACAGTATTACAAAATCGATTTTTTGTAATTGATTTTCTACTACTAGCTCACGGCCACGGCTGTGAAGAGTTCCAGGGTATGTGCTGTATGAATCTTTCTGACCATTCTGTCCCAATTCACAAGCACCCCTCTGACCTCCAGAGGGGCCTACACATCCTTCAGGAGACAGACGACCCTATTGGAGATTGGCTTAAGGGTCTGGGTATCACCGGATAGCTGCGTACCTTGGTAGTAGAAGGCTGACGATTGCTATTTGTAGTTATTTTAGGTTTAATAATACTTGGGTGTATATTTTTTGCCTTAAAGCGGGGCTTCAAAAAATCATCGACCAGACCTGGGTTGCCCAAAAAGAAAACGGGGGTTGTGTAGAGGAATTCCTTGTGGAATATAGGATACCCCAGGAGGGCTTGGGCATCCCAGGGCTGTTGCACAAGTACCCCTGACGGGGCCTCCGGCTGAAAACAGGCTTGCAAGGCACCTGCTCGCTGGCAGCCTTGAACAGCCTTGGGAAGGGGTATACAGTGGTCAGCTCCCCGCTGCTTAGAGGCTGTCTTGTGGGAATAGGGCGTGAATCTTTGCAAAGTATAACTTGGTGTAAGTAAACAATAAACTGGAGCATGATGCTCAAATCGTACCAGTGTTCGTGTCATGACTCTGGTGGGATTCCCCTGCTCCCGGGACACCCCCCTGCTACAGCCACCCACCATCACCACGGCTCCATGGGCTCCTTTCCATGCCCCTGGCCCTGGCCACAGGACCTTGAGCTGGTGGCCATGGCAGCCGACTGTGGCCCAGGGCTCCGTGCCCATGTCCATGGCAGCAGTGCCCGGCCACGGGCCCTGAGTGCAGGTGAGCGTGCCAATGCCCATGGCAGCGGGGCCAAGCGTTGGTGTCCGTGGCACCAAAGTGAGGAACGGGTCCCTGTGGCCGCTGCTGTGGCACCTGAGGGCATCAGCGAGTGTCACTGCAATTGTAGCTGGCACCAGCCCGGCACCGCTCTGTCCTGAGGGCTGCCATGGCAGCCGAGGGCAGCCACAGGTCTGTGTGCAAGTGGCCACGGAGCCTGACTGCAGCAATGGGTCCTGGGGGGGTTTCCAAGGGAGCTGGAACTGCTGAGGGTTGCCATGGCATCCAACCCCTGCGGTGGGTGTCAGTGTCCATGGCCACAGCATCGGTCAGTGTCCATGACCACAGTCCCTTGCAATGGCCCAGTGCAGGTTGGGATGATAATCCACCCGCACAGCTGGCCCAGGGCACGCCTGGAGTGGTCTTGGTGGCACCTTGGGCTTGGCACACTTTGAGGAGGGCGCCTGTTTTCAGTGGGGAAACTTAGGAATTTTAGATTCTTTAAAAAAAATGAAAGAAACCCCTGCTTGGCTGAGTGCAGCCAGTTCTCCAAGCAAAGCAGGTGCCAGGTGAGTGAGGAGAGACAGGATGGGGCTGGGGATGTGGAGCAGCGTTGTCCACACTGGGCCAGACCTCAAGGCACAGCTTCTGTGACCAGGCCAGACCTCCTGAGGAGAGACCCTGCATCAGTATCAGTCACAGAATGCTGCAATCGCCTCTTCTCTAAAGAGAACAGCAATGAAATACACCCCTTAAAATAAGAATACGTCTTTATTTGAAACTCTTTGAAATATTTCTCCACAACTGCAGTAGGAAACTTTCCTAATGAACTGCACTCGAGCAGAGGGAAATCAAGGCTGAGCCGTGGTTTGTCAGGACTTGCTTGATCCTAATGAGCCCCGTGGTGCATTTGATGCTGAGCCCTGGAACCTCAGGGCCTTAAAGGAGATTGCACAAACCTTCCCAGGAGTCAAAGGCAGAGGAAACACCCAAAGTGTCTTGAGGCATTAATGGGTCCCGCTGAGGTCCATCCCCAACACAGGCTCCTCATGGACACCTTGGAGGAGAGAATTGGAGGCCAGGATTGCACAAAAACCTCTCAGAGAGTCAGTGTGGGAAGGAAAATCCAAAGCACCTTAAAATCCTTGAGTATCTCAGAGTATTAATGAGCCCCACTGAGTGTCAATAAAAAGCTCTCAAGGGACTCGTTAAAGCAGATAATTGGAGGCCTTGATTGCACAAACCTCTCATAGTGTTGGTATCAAAAGGGGAACACCAAGTACTTAAAAAACAGAAGTACCTTGAAGCTGTAATGAGCCCCACTGAGTGTTGTTACTGACAAAGGCTCTCCAGGGACTAATTAAAGCAGATAATTGGAGGCCAGGATTGCACAAGGCTCTCAGACACTCCCAGGCAAAAGCCAAAGCCAAAGTCCTTTGGAAAACCTGCAATCCCTGGGAGCATTCAGGAGCCCCCAGGGCCATTCCTGACCAAGGCTCCCCAGGGACTCCTTCCAGCAGATCCCTGAGGCCACTGGGATGTGGGGGGGATGCTGAGGGCAGGACAAGGGGCTGACAGTGCCCAGCCGTGCTGGGGCTGTGCCAGGAAGCCCCGGTGCGGTGCCTCAGGACAAGGTGTCTCCTCCCAGCCCTTGGTGGCCCAGACGCTGCTGTGCCCCAGGGCACCAACACCTGGCTTCTCTTTGTCCCTCCCTGTCATCCCTGCCTCCAGTTCTCTGCTCTGACTGCAGCCTGGGGACACTTTCTCAGTCGTGTCCCTCACTGGGACCCATTAACGGTATCAGGAACTTTGGAGTTTGAATCTGACTCAGAATTCTTGAGAGGTTTCTGCCAGTCCCTGTCAGGGACTGATGTTCAGGGCCTCAGCACCAAGCCCCGAGAGGATCATTCCAGTCCTTGTGCTGTGTCTGTGCCCTGTGGGGCTGTGGGCAAAGCAGTCCATGGGAAAGGGGAATGAGCTGAGCCTCCCTCCCTGAGATACCATCGTGGGTACACCCAGAGCTCCCCTCACGGTGTCCTTCCAAGCTCTGAGCTGCCCTCCTGGGTGCAAATCTGTGCCAGAGCCTCTCCGAGTCCCCTGAATGTCCCCCGGGGAAGTGCAGAGATGCCACAGCTGAGGAAATGCTGCTGGGTTTGCCAAGGGCAGCGTGAGTGTCCCTGGCAGAAGGGGGTGCTGAGCCCTTGCTCAGAGACCTTTAGAGAGGGTGAGACATTCAGGGATGCCTCTGCTCTGGGCAAGCTCTGGTTTATCCCAGGGTGAGCCGGGAGTGTGAATGTGCTCTGCCTGCAGCCAAAGGGGCAAGCCCAGGGCAGTTGGGGACAAGCCCATGCAGCCCCTCAGCTTGCCCTGAGCCACAGGGAATCCTTTGCCTCTCACCTCTCTCAGTGGCAAACGTGGAGTGCAGCAGAAATGCTGGGGATTTCTGACCCCAGAGAACCAGGAATGATGTGTGGGTAGGAAAACATTTCCTAAAACTCGCTCCTGCATCCCTGTCCTGTGGAACGGAGAGTAAAACTGCTACCAAGCCTTTCTAGGAGGGATTGCACTGACAAATCCTGACTCTCCAGCCTTGTCCCTCTGCCACACGGCCACAAACCCAGGGCAGCGGGGCAGGGATGGCTCCTCGAGAGCCCCCACGCTCAGGCCTGGCTGCTCCTGGCACACTCAGACAGCACAAGGGGAGCTCAGGCAGGGAACTGGGTGAAGGTTTTCCCAGAGCAGGAACAAGGGTGGGGCAGTCCCAGCGGGACAGTGTGCAGGGAATGGCACAGGTTTGGCTCCAAGCAGCCTGTCCTGACTTGTCACTGTCCTTTCTCCATGAACAGGTGCCCATGGCCAGACACAGCAATGTCCAACAGCAGCTCCATCAGCCCCTTCCTCCTGCTGCCATTGGCAGACACGCGGCAGCTGCAGCTCCTGCACTTCTGCCTCTTCCTGGGCATCTCCCTGGCTGCCCTCCTGGGCAACGGCCTCATCATCAGCGCCGGAGCCTGCGGCCAGCACCTGCACAGCCCCATGTTCTTCTTCCTGCTCAGCCTGGCCCTCACCGACCTGGGCTCCAGCTGCACCACTGTCCCCAAGGCCATGCACAATTCCCTCTGGGGCACCAGGCACATCTCCTACACAGCATGTGCTGCTCAGGTGTTTCTGATTGTCTTCTTCCTTGGAACAGAGGATTTCCTCCTCACCATCATGTGCTACGAGCGCTACGTGTCCATCTGCAAAGCCCTGCACTACGGGACCCTCCTGGGCAGCAGAGCTTGTGCCCACATGGCAGCAGCTGCCTGGGCCAGTGCCTTTCTCACTGCTCTGCTGCACACGGCCAATACATTTTCCCTGCCCCTGTGCCAGGGCAATGCCCTGGGCCAGTTCTTCTGTGAAATCCCACACATCCTCAGGCTCTCCTGCTCAGACACATACCTGAGGGAATTTGGGCTTCTTGCTTTTAGTACTTTTCCTTTTTTGGGTTGTTTTGTGTTCATGCTTTTCTCCTATGTGCAGATCTCCAGGGCCGTGCTGAGGATCCCCTCTGAGCAGGGCCGGCACAAAGCCTTTTCCACGTGCCTCCCTCACCTGGCCGTGCTCTCTCTGTTTATCAGCACGGGCACATTTGCTCACCTAAAGCCCCCCTCCACCTCGTCCCCATCCCTGGATGTGGTGGTGTCAGTTCTGTTCTCGGTGGTGCCTCCAGCCCTGAAGCCCCTCATCTACAGCCTGAGGAACCAGGAGCTCAAGGATGCCCTGAGGAAAATGATGACTGTATCTTTTCAGAAGGAATAAACTCTCTCTTTTCTGCTCCAGAACCTTCAGAATGTAACTCTTTACAATCTCAGCTTTTTTTTTTTCCTATTTGTCCATTTTATCATTGGTGCCTTCTTTTCTTCTTTTTCTAGTGTTATACTGTTTTTTATAAAATCCTGTAGTACTGCTCTTAGCATTTCTACATGAACATCTGCCTTTCTTTGGAAACACAAAGACTTTCAGGAGGCTTCTTCCCTGTGCATTTGAATAAAAATGAGGGTCTGCCCTGACTTGTGTGTCCAAGGTTTGTTCCTCAGCCCTTCTCTGGCTCTGCAGGGGCAGTGCCTGTGGGCACAGCTGGAGGGAAGAGACTCCCAGCACAGCAGCACAGCCAGGGACAATGGCCCTGCCTCTTCCCACCTCTGCTCTTCCCAGCCCATGGAACCCAGTGTCCATTGTGACACAGCAGGGCCTCATGGAACCCAGAACATCTTTATGACGCAATGGAATCTCATGGATCCAAGGGCCAATTGTTCTAGAGAGGGGCCTCATGGAACACCAGGGCCACAAAAACATTGCCGGGCCTAGTAGAAAGAAGGCGCCTGGGGGAGGGCACTTGGACACTGTCTCTTGCAGCAGACTCTGGGTCTGGGGCATCACTTGGCATCACGTGCAGTCCTGTGGAGCAAGGCCTCAGGAATAATTTTGGGAGCACTTTGGGAGGTCTTTGATGGATTATGACAGCCCCTCAGCTGCCTCTCATGTGAATGTCCCGTGGATATGGCCTTTCCAGTGTTGGAGGTTTCACAGCTGGGCCAGTTTGTGTAAGGGAGGATGGGTGTTCAGTGCCAGTGACCAGAGGTAGCACCACAGACCTGAAACCTCCTCGTCCCCCCTCAGTGGCAGGGGAGTCTGTGTAAACCTGGCCTCTGTGGACTGTGGTCTCCTCCCCCCCAAACCCAGCCAGGCATAATTTGGTGCTGTTTGGTTTTCTTGTGGATGCGTTCTTTTCCCTCAGCCTTGATTACTTCTGCCTAGAACCTGAGATGATTGCACAATAGTGTCCCCTTTATCTAAGCTCTGTGACTGAACTCCCAGTCCAAAGTGCCAGTCAGGCATCTTCAAGGAGAGGTGGGCTTCTGTGGCTGTAGCTTCTTGATACAGTTTTTGCTAGAATGGGCAAAACTCCTTCATAACAATGTTTGAGGCATGAACCATTTCAGTCCCCTGACAACTTTATGCCTTGGTTCCATGAGGTTCCATAACCTCACTATGGACTCAGTCTTGAGCTGCATTAGGCCCCGCTCTGTCACACTGGATGCTTAATTGCATGCGGTTCCATTTGGTGGCTGTGGTCTCCTGGTTCCATGAGGCTCCGCTGTGGCACGTTGGCGCCTTGGTCCATGAGATTCCATAGAGTCACAATGGACTCCTGTGTTCACATAGGCCCCGCGGTGTCACATCAGAGCCTTGGTTCCATGAGTGGAAGAACCCATCTTTTGGCATGCTCTAAGCATATCTGCTACGTCGCAAGTGTGCGGGTTATGAACAGCGAGCAATGCTTTTCTGCAGTCTTCATTTGCATTTACAAAGCAAGCTGCTGCAACAGAATAGCTCTGGCCTCATCGTTACCGGCTCTCCGGGAGAGCGTGGCTTGCATTCTGTCCAGGAACTGTACAAATAACTCCGCCGGGCCCTGTAAGATCTTAGCAAAAGACACGTTAGCATCCATACCCATCCCCAAGAGTCGCCGCAGGGCTTGCCGGGCTAGGCGGGTGATGATATCATATACGTCACACGGATAGCCTGTCTGCGCTGTAGGGACTGCGTACGGACCCTCTCCGGTCAGCTGTGCGGCAACGATGGGTGGATTTCTGTCTCGCAGCACTTCCGCCTGGGTAGTACACAGCTCACGGTAGTCAGTGAGCCAGCCTGCAAACTGCGTCACTGTCAAGATCATTCTCATTATGCTTTTGCAATCATTAGGTACAAAGATGTACGTGGCACTTATGGACTCTAGGTAAGTTAGGACGTGACAGGAGGATACGCCGCTTTCCTTTACTAGCGTCCTCAGTTCTTTGATTACTTTATAGTCTCGTTCCCTGTAGGCCGGGCGTTGCTTTGGCGCATATATAACCGGACAGGCAGTAATGACTGCCAGGTCACCCTCCTCCATTACGGCTTCCCCACACTTCCACCACTGCTGGGTTACAACGTCATCATTCTGGGCAGGAAGGGAGTCCGACGCTTGCTCACGGTCTGGGAGTTCTGCGCTGAGGAGGCCAACTGTGTAGGGATTTTTTTATTGAGTAAAGCAATTCCCTAGGGGATGGGTTAATCTCGGGGTAGCCAGATTCATCGGATACAAGTCCTAGTGGCGCTGAGGGCTCAGGGGAATCAGCTTCTGAGGCCGCGTAATGGCCAACATCGGCGGAACTTCACTTAAAGTCCGCCATGGTCGTTTCCCAAGAAGCGAGGTGCCTGCAAGCTTCAGCATCGCTGTCCCTGGCGATCTCAAAAAGTCTCTGCCCTCCCGCTTGCCAGGCCTCTGATTGAAGGGGCCCACTGAAGGGAAAATCTCTAACGTGATTGGACACCCAGTCCAGCAGGGTGCTTAATTTCACATCAGCAATATCAGTAGTTTGCCGATGTAGGAGCCGCCATACAGGTCCAATCTCCTTCTTTGTTCCAGGGATATTCCACCTCCCATATTGCTTCCACTGGTTACTCACCTGGTAGGTGAGGTGCGCGCACTTGGATTCCTGGAGTTCCTTCCCCGAACTCTTCCCGGTCAACCAATTCCTAACACAGTGGAAATTGCTACCGGAGCGATGCACACCCTTCACCGCTTCTATTGGTCCCGATTCGGGCCAGCCATTTGCAGCAATGGGGAACAAAGACAACAGACCCCCTTGTATGTCCCAAGAAGATCCCTTTATTTCCAAAAATCACCCCCTCTTTATACCCTTCATCTCAACTGAAACCAAACTGAAGAACCATAACAGAACTTAACAGCAGAAGGGCACCCATTGGCTGGCACAGCTGCCGTGCTGCGGGCCACGCGTCCTATCAGCCAATCAGCTTCCCGCTCATATGCTGTGCACACCTTCCTCCAGCCAATCACAGTCCCTCTGCCAACTGTCACTCAACCGACTCTCTCCTCACTCGCAGCTGCCTCTCACCCCTCACCCAACTTCCAACCGCCCAGCCCGCAGAGGGTCCTTTCCCACAGGGCCTTCTGCTGAGCATAAGCCTCAACCACTTCAACAAATGTAATCCCATATTCCACAGCTGTGGTCTCTTTGGTTCCATGAAGCTCTGTTGAGTCACAGTAGAGCCCTGCTTCCACTGGGTTCCAGAACTCCACTGTGGTCTCTTTTATTCCATGAGGCCTCGCTGTGTCAAATCCGAGCCTTGGTTCCATGAGGTTCCAATACCTCACTGTGGTCTCCTGAGCTGTGTTATGCCCTGCTGAAACATATTGGAGGCTTGGTTCCATGGGATTCCACAGCCTCAGAATGGTCTCGTGCGTTCTGTGAGGCCCTGGTTTGTCCCTAAAGAGCCTTGGTTCCATGGGTTTCTAAAACCTCACTGTAGACTATTGGGTTCCACGAGGAGCCGCTGTGTCCTACCGCAGCCTTGGTTCCGTGAGGTTCTATACAGTGGTTATGGTATCCTGGGTTCTGTGAGGCCACGCTGTGTCATTTTAAGGCCTTTTTCCATGAGGTTCCATAACCTCACTGTGGTCTCCTGAGCTCCATTAGGCCCTCTCGTGTCATAGTGGAGCCATGGTTCCATGAAGCTCCATAGCCTTTCTCTGGTCCCTTGGGTTCCATGAGGCTCCTCTGTGTCACACTGGCCCCTTGGATCAATGGGGCTACCTGACCTCACTATGGTCTCCTGTGTTCCAGCAGGCCCCGCTGTGAGACATTCTGAGTCACCCCTGTCCCCCACAGGTGCCCCCACAGGCTCAGGTGGGGGCAGGGCACCACGGGCATTGTGGGACGGCCAGAGTGATCCCAGGGGCCCGTGCACCCAGGTACCCGCCTGCCCACAGACCCTCCTGTGCCCCCCACCCCACAACCCACGTGGGCTATTCCAAGGTACCCCCCACTCTGACACACCTCCCACCCTGTCCAGGGGTCCCTGACACCTGCAGCCATGTGTGAGGGGGAGCAGAGGCACATGGAGCTGGGGACAGGGCCGCCGTGGCACAGGGACATCGCTCACCCCGTTCCCCACCTCTGTGTGTCCTCTGAGCCCCTGGGGATCTCCAGTCCATGGACCTCCTCAACCTCCTGGGGTCCACAACCATCCCTAGAAGTCCCTGTCCCGCTGGAGGTCCCCAGCCCCTGCAGGTCCCCACCCATACCAGCACCAGTCGTGTGGGTTCCATTCCACGAGCTCCAGGGTGACATCTCCTGACACCCTGAGAGCCCTGCCCAAGGATAGGATGTTTCCACTGTCCACTGTGCACGGCGCTTTCTGTTGGTTCACGGTGATCTGCAGGGACATGGGGATGGCAGGGACAGAGGGGACAGCAGGGACATCGGGGACAGTGGGGTGACTGATGCCCCTGGGAGCACGGCTGTGCCTGCCATGGGGAGCTGAGCTTCCACTGCTTGGGGTCTCACCTTGTACTGGCCCTCGTGGGGCTCAGTCAAAATGTGGAACTCTCTCTCCTTCCATCGGAAGTGACAGTCCCCAGTCTTCTCCTCTTGTCCCCAGGGCCGTGCAAGTGGCATCCAGCCCCTCGGTGACACGAAATGACAGCTGGAGGAGTTGTTGTGACACACGGCACAGCAGAGACACCCAGAACCGGCAGCAACAGCAGCCATGGGTGGGGGGTTCCTGCACCCCCACAGGCCACGGAGGGGCCCCCAATGCACCCCCACACCACAGGGCTCGGGGAACCTCGGACACATCCCCCCAGCCTGGGCACAGCCCAGCCCAGCCCCGCTCCTCCCACCCACTGAGTCCTCTC
Organism: Corvus hawaiiensis; assembly: GCF_020740725.1. NCBI lineage: Eukaryota > Metazoa > Chordata > Aves > Passeriformes > Corvidae > Corvus > Corvus hawaiiensis. Next base: position 46,571 of record NC_063247.1, read on the forward strand.
CCCGTCTGGGACCCGCACAGTGCCCAGTTTGGGGACACCCCCATGGTCTTCCTGCCCCTGTCCCCAATGAATCTTTGCCCATTCCCCAGAGGCCCTGAGCACCTTTGGGGTGATGGCTGGGGAAGGGGGGAGGGATGACACCGGGGGGCACCCACCTCCTGTCCCAAAGGAGGAGCTGTCCCCAGGTGATAAATGATGGCCGTGGAGACAGACTCCCAAAAATGTAGGCAAGCACAGGAACAGTTTGGATGGGGAAAGAGACAGGGTGGAAACGGTGGCTCTGGAGGACACACTGGGCCGAGAGGTCACTGCTGACCTCCCCACGCATTCCCCTAGCCAGGTACCGCTCTCCCAACCCCCTATAATCCCTCAGCCCCAGACACCAACCCCCATCAGTGGAGCTCCCCCTCAGTGCCATGGAGACTCTCAAGGCCACCCCCAGCCCCACAGGGTACCCCTTGTCCCCATCAGATCCGACACCACCTCCAAAGTGAGCGCTCCCGGGCACAGCCAGGGCCGTGCCGCCCTGCAGATCCCTGCAAGCCACAGTGGCGGCTTCGAGGCCACAACCCGAGTCTCAGACAGTTTCCCACTCTTTATGTCTGGAGCTGACCAAGAAATGCCCCATGGTGGGGTGCCCCTTTCCTGCAGTCACCGCAATGACCAACGGCAAACTGAGCCCTCGCTGAGGCTTTCCCCAGGAGATGCCGCGTTTGTTCCCCCACAGGGCAGCCTGTTCTTTTGGGGGGCAGGGGGCACAGGGGCAACAGCAGCCCCGAAGGAAGCGGGATTGCGTGTGGTACAGCCTGACGCCAAACAGACTTCAGTGTCACAAAGGCAGAGGAGAGGGGGTCCCTGGGAGGCCAAGGCAGGCAGATCTGATTGTCCTGGCACGTTTCATCTGGGAACAGTCCTTGGATACACAGAAATTTGGAAGAGGAATCTCAGTTTTGGCCATGGCCCCTGGAGGAGAAGGACGGATCTGTTCCATAGGAAGGAAAGCACGGAGCCCCAGAGCTCCAGGGGCAGATGAGAAGTGACTCTCAACATTCCAAGATCAGCTGGAGCTGTCAGGAGGCCACCAGGAGGCCAAGCCAGCCAGAGCTGTTCCATGTTCCCTTGGTTCCACGGGGCCCCTCAGTGTCACAAAGGTGTCCTTGGCTCCATGGGGCCCCTCAGTGTCACAAAGGTGTCCTTGGCTCCACGGGGCCCCTCAGTGTCACAAAGGTGTCCTTGGTTCCACGGGGCCCATCAGTGTCACAAAGGTGTCCTTGGCTCCATGGGACCCCTCAGTGTCACAAAGGTGTCCTTGGTTCCACGGGGCCCCTCAGTGTCACAAAGGTGTCCTTGGTTCCACGGGGCCCAGCAGTGTCACAATGGACTCTGCGACTCCATGAGGACCTGCAGGAGCACCATGGTCTCCTTGGATCCATGGGGCCACTCAGAAGCACACCGGCCCCTTGGTTCCATGGGGCCCAGCAGTGCCCCGATGATCCCCTTGGATCCAATTCTAAAATTACAGGGCGCCCAAGCAAAAATGCAGGAAAAGGACAAACAGCTCTTTACTATAAAATACAGAGAGAGCAGAACAGAACAAACACCACCACGGGAACAGAAGTTTCCCACCCGCTAAGCACAAACCATCATGGGATACTGCATCCCTGACTCAGCCCCAAGACAGGTTTGAGGAATGAGCCTTGTGGCAGCCCACTCGGCACAGAGGATTTTCCATCTGGCAACACGGGGGATGCTCTGGGGGCTGCTGAGAGACTGAAATGTTGTGGTTCACGGCTGAAACTTTGTCAGGAAGGGCTTTTTGCCCATTATGGCAGAACTGTATAAAGGAGCTGTGACCACCCAAGCCCCCCCGTCCCTGAATGTGCCTCCTGAGGGGAACTTTGGGCTGCACCTTGAGCTAAGGGACCTTGAGATCAGGGAAAGGGGACTCTTACCCAGGGATCTCAGGTCTAGGGAGAAGGAAACAAGGCTGAGGGAGGAGAATGAATCCACCAGAAAGCCAAGGCCAGGGCTGTCCTGAAAATCAGCCCTGGCTGGGGTCGGGCTGGGGGAGGCCCCAGCCCCCAGACCCATTTGCTGAGGCCAGGTTTGCACCTCCATCCCCCAACCAAGGGGGTAGGAGGGGAGTTTGGGGGTGGGGGGTAACCCCTGCCCAGGGGGAGTGAACACCACCCCCCTTACCCAGACTGGCTCCGGTGTGAAACCCCCACCCCAGGAAGGCCACACACACAGGGGACAGTGTCACACTCGCCCCTCCCCAGGGGAGGTCTCTGTCCCTGTCACTCCCTTGCTCTCCCCCCTTTTCTCTTTCACAGCCTGGGGGCCTTTGCCAAATGTGAGAATCATTTTTCTCTTTATCCCTGTCACCTCCGTGACAGCTACACAGAGTTTATCCTTCCTTTAAATCATCTGTACCGGGCTGAACTTTTCACTTTTCTTTTACAGGAACCTGCCAGCAGCTGAGCTGGAGCTGTGTGGGAACCGCTGGACCTTTGAATTGCCACCATAACTGCTTGTGCTGTTGGTTCATTCATGCTTGGGGTTTGTTTGTGTTTTCATCACAAGTGACTTGTGGGAAGAGCAAACATTCCTCCAAGCATTTTAGGTAGAGTTAAGTTTGATTTTTGCCAAGTTTATTTTGTCCAGTGCCCAGGGGATGCTCAAGGGGTCTCTGTGTGCCTCTCGTGCTGGGGGATGCAGGGGAGGGGCTCGGTGGGGTTGTCCCAGTCCCTCTCACCCCAGGGCACTCCTGAGGGGGTGTCCCTGTCCCTGTCACCCTTGCAGATTCCCAAGGGGTTGTCCCTGTCCCTCTAACGCCAGGGCATTCCCAAGGGTGTGTCCCTGTCCCTCTCATCCCAGGGCATTCCCGAGGCAGTGTCCCTGTCCCTTTCACCCTTGGGGATGCTCGGGCATCTCCATCCCTCTCGTCCCAGGGAATGCTTGTGCGGGGCTGGGGACCAGGAGCTCTGTGTCCCTCTCACTGCTGAGTGTGCTCAGGGGCTCTCCAACCTTCTCATACCTGGGGAGGCCGGGGGGGTCTCTGTCCCTCTCACCCCTGGGGTGACCCTGCCCAAGCACCATTGGGGTGAGAACGACAGAGACACCCCCAAAGCCCCACAAGCACCTCCCGAGAATCCCAAGGGGAGATGGACAGAGACCCTCACCGGGCACCGAGTGGGGTGAGAGGGACAGAGACCATCCCCACCCCCCAATCGTTCCCAGACAAGAGAGGCTTGGAGACCCCCCCAGGACTCCCCAGGTAGGAGAGGGACAGAGACAATCCCAGGCTGTGTGTCCTCCTCTCCCACGGGATGGATTGGGGGGATTGCTGTGCTCCTATCCCAAATGTGGGGCCAGGGTTATCTCTGTCCTCCTCCCACTTGGGGGGGCCAAGGTATCCCCATCCTCCTTTCATTTGGGAGGACAGTGGCTGGACTCCATTCTCCTCACCTTTGCAGGGGACAGGGGTGCTCTCTGTCCTCGTCGCCCTGGGGGATTCTGCCTCCTCCTTACCTTTGGGGCAACCCTAGTGGTCCCTGTTCTTCTTGCCCCAGGGAGGCCTCCCTCCTCTTCCTCTTTAGGGAGGAGTCTGGGGGTGGTCTCCATCCTCTTTACCTTTGGGGGGGCAGGGGTGGTCTCCATCCTTCTTGCCCAGGGGAAAGGCCACGGGCAGGTCTCTGTCATCTTCCCCTTTAGGGGGCCCAAGGGGGTCTACATCTTCCTCACCCTTGGGGGAACCATGAGGGGAACTGCAGTGGTGTCCATCCACTTCCACTATGGGTGGGCCAGGGGGTCTCTGTCCTTCTCCACTTTGGGGAGAACTGGGGGTGTCCTTTGTCCTCCACCCGTATGTGGAGGTGCGTGGGGCTCTCCGTGTCTGCACCCTCGGGGAGGGAGCTCTCCGTCCCTCTCGCTCTGCTCGCTGCGGCCGCTGGTGTCCGGCCCACGCACCCGTTACCGGTGACGGCGACACGGGGCGCAGCGGCGGCTTGGGGCACGAGGGAGCTGGGCTGGGGCTCCCCCTCCACATTGTGATGCAATCGGGCCCACGGGGGCGGGCGCCGCTCCCACCTCCCCCCAACCACCCACACACCCTCCAGCCTGAGCTGGTCGCGGGGTTCCCGCGTTTCGGGGCCAAGGGCGCGGAGCCCCACTCGGCTCTGTCTTCTCCACTCGGCTCTCACTCCTGCACTCTGCCCACTCCACTGCACTCTGCCCACTCAGCTTGGCTCTCGCCCCTCTGCTCAGCTCACTCCGCTCCTCTCCTCTCTCCCTGCTCCGGTCAGCTTTCCCCGCTCCGCTCGACTCTGTCTGCTCCACTCGGCTCTCATCCCTGCACTCTGTCCACTCCACACCACTCACCCCGCTCTGCTCCTCTCTCCCCACTCCTCTGCGCCGCAGCAGCACCGGATCCCGCACTAAACAATGGCCATGATCGCCCCTTTATATGGGCATGGGAGCCCCGCCCCCCGTGGCAGCAGCCAATGGATGCCGAGGAACAAATAATGAGGGGCGGAGCAAAGAAGATGAGAAAGAAACGTGGTTGGCCGAGAAGGTGCAGGTTCCATGAGGGATGGGGTGGGCGTGGCTTCAGGTAGGGGCGGGGCCAGGAATGGGGTGGGGAAGGGGTTCCTGTGAAACCGGGATTTGGGCTGGATTAGGCTGGGATTAGGGTTGAGAGGGGGCTGGGGGTGGGGCTGGGAGTGGGGTTAGAGCTGGGACTGGGGTCAGGGCTAAAGGTGTGTAGTGGTTTGGTCCAAAATACTCATTACTGTTTACCTTCTGTGAGATAAGAATTAGGAGAAATGCAAAGCAGGCACCAAACTTGAAAGAATATAAACAAGTTTATGAACAGACCTAAAAGAAGAAAAAAGTCATACCACACCTTCAGAATACTTCTCCTCCCACCCCCCCAACACCTTTCTCCCTTCTCCCACTGACAATGTAAAAAGACAACCCTTGAGATGTTCAGTCTGTTTACCACTTCCATAATAACCTTGTTCAGTCCATTTAGGAAGTGGAGTCTCTCTTGCCCATGCTATGAAAACATTATCACAACGAGACAGCTGCCCGGGTTGGTTCTCTGCTCTCATCATGTGAGAGTCCCCTCCCACGACCTGCAGCTTTTCCCAGAACCGCTTTAGAGGGTACAATCTTGAGCTACTGAGGTGCAATTTTAAGGTTGAGCCGTCCAGAAACAGAAGTTCTCTTCACCCATCTCTGGGAGCATTTCATCTCTAAGAACACAGGCCCTTCTCCTTCCCTGGGAGCAAAGGGTCTTCCTCATCTTCATCTCTAGGACTATCTCTGGGAGCATCTCTAGGAACTGAGGTCTTCTCCTTTTCCATTTGGAGCAAAAGTCCTCATCGCTTCCATCTCTCCCTATTCAAACTTCTCATGAAATTACAGCTGCTTCAGCATCTGCCTATCTCAGCGCAGGTGCTTTTGCTCTCAAGCACAAGTTGAACGCTCCACCCCCCATGCCTTCATGAAATTACAACGGGTGCTCTGATACATCATAGCTTTCCAACAGAATTTCAGCTTTAAGCATCTCGTCTTTCTCTTCCCTCAGGTTTTCAGCTCTTCACAGCACTAAAAGGGTTAATGTCACCCAGGCCTTGCAGCTGGAATGACACTTATCGCTGTTGCTCACATGATCTTTTGCCAGGCAGCAGGGCAGCTTCAGCTGAATCTTGGCCACACTGGAGAGGGGGAGCGTGTCTGCACATAGCAGGGCCCTGGGGGGGTTCCGCGGGTGGACCAGGGCCCATCGGCTCCAGGATGGCCGTGGCCCAGCCTGGCCTGCCGGGCCCTGCATGGGGCCTGCAGCCACCTGTCCCAGTGCCAGAAACGAGAGAGAGCTCTGCCCGGGCTTTGTCTGTTTTTATGTGTGGATCACAGAGGCGGTCACAATTTTAAGTGGTTTAAAGAATTGTCCATACTCAAACTGGCCAGCTGATAGGTTCTGTCAGGTCACAGAGGAGCTGTAAGCACCCCTTTGCAAGAACATCACTTCCGAGACTATGCTTTGCTAACCCACGACAGGTGGGATTGGTGTGAGGGCTGGGGCTGGGATTGGGGCTGGAACTGGGACTGGGATTGGGATTAGCTCTAATAATGGTACGGGATATGGGTTGCCACTGGGGCTAGGTTTGGATTTAGAGCTAAATGTGGGACTGGAGTGTGGGCCGGGGCTGGTGTTGAGGCTGGAGTTAGGGCTAAATTTGGCCCTGGGGTTGGAGTTAGAGTTGGAATTGGGGCTGGGTTTGGAATTAGAGCTGAACATGGGATTTGGGATAACGCTGGAGGCTGGGGCAGGGGCTGGAATTGCAGCCGGGATTGCAGCTCGGGCTAAACGTGGGATTTGGTTTGGGGCTGAGGGTTTAGGAAGGGGCTGGGATTGGGGCTGGGGTTGGAGTTAGGGCTGAGATTTGGATTACAGCTGGGATTGGGGTTAAGGCTAAATGTAGGATTGGCTTTAGATCTGGGGTTGGGATTGGGTCTGGGGCTAGACGAGTCTGGGACTGGGATGAGATTAAACACGGGACGGTGAGTTTGTCTAAACGTGATGTGAGACTGAGATCAGGATCAGGGTGAGGTTTGGGACTGAGCACACGCAGAGCGGGACAGCTGAGGTGTCACTGCAGGATGTCCCTGGCACCGTCCCAGCCCTCCTCAGGCACCTCCAAACATGGGGGGCAGCTGGGTGGTCCAAGATCCAGGTGCTGCCACGCTGCCCCTCCATTCCACGTGAGCATTGTGGGAAGGCAGCCCTGAATGTGACCCTTGGGGGTCTGGGATCAGCCTTCACATCCCTGTGGGAGCAGCGACAGAGAGGACGAGAGACTTTCCCCCTCTTATTCCTGTGGAAGGGTGAAGCCCAGCTGCCCTTTTCTTCTGGCGCCTCCTCATCTCCTCAGGTGAGGATGTCAAACTCCCCAGGAGCAGGAAGAAGCCCATTCCGGGTTTCCTTGTGTCTGCAGCCTGGAACATCCACTCAGAGCAGAGCACTTTGTGAAAGCCCTGCAGAATGACAGCAGGAGGAGGTTTGTGAGAAAGGCAGGAAATGGTATTTTGATAGGAAATCAAAATTCCAAATTATTTCTTTCTGTAACATTCATTTTCAGTCAGTTCTGGTCTGGTTTCCAGAGTGCCACCTTCTCAGCTGACTGTATTTGTGTCCTCCTTCCTCTTCTGCCTTTCTTTGCCTGCTCTGTTTGTCTCTCAGTGTCTCTCTGGACCCAGGGCAGCTCCCACCAAAGGCCCTCCTCTGATTTTGTTCCCAATCCACCAGCTAAAACAACCATGGGTGAGGTGATGAAGGCTGGCAGTGAAATGTCACTGTAAGATCTTGCAGTACTTTGCTTTTGAATCCTTCCTGAGAGCTTTGCCTTCAAGGGCAGAACATTCCAGTTCCTTGCTGGGAACTGGAATTCCAGATCCCTGGAGGGTGTGCCGTGGATCCCAGAGGGGCATTGCCGAGGCTCGCAGGGTGCTGGTCCTGCCGTGCCTCCCACGGGAGCCGTGCAGGGCCAGGGGACAAGGTCCAGCAGCTGGGTGGGCCCCCAGAGCAGACAGCAAAGGCTGCTTTGCTGGACATTTCCCAGCACATTCCCAGCTGGAAGCAGAGAGAGGAAGGAAAGGGAAGCGAGTCCCTGCCAGAAGCCCGGCAGGACTGGGGTGGGAAGGGACCCTGCCCGTGGGTTACTGGGCTGAAAGCCAAGTGGAGCAAGACCTTACAATGCCATCTGCCTGCCAGCCTGTGCTGCTGACAGGAGCAGGGGGCCACTTTAGCCCTCTGTAGGTGGGACCAAACTGTGCATTCCACTCCCCTTATCTCATTTCTGATGAGCTGTTCATGATGGGTCATTTGCAGGAGCTGCCCAGTGCACCCCCGACCCCTCAGGCTATGAGGAGCTGGCTGTTAAATGAGATAAGGAAGGAGAGGCAAACCCTGGGAGGCAGGGCAGTGTTTCTTTTTCTGCACACCAATGACTCAGCTGTGATAACTCCCTCCGGGGTAGCAGCAGCACAGTCCCACCCAGCCTGAGGGCTCACCTCTGCTGATGGGCCATCATGGACTGAATGGCCCCAGCACAATGGGCAGCTGCAAGGACTGAGACCATCAAGGCTCCCAAAATACCCCATGACTCCCAGGATGACATCATTCCATTGTGAAACTGCCCGCCCTGGGGGAGGGGCTGAGCGTTCCCACCTGAACCTGAGCATATAAAATCTGGGTTTGGGGCCTTCTGGCTACACTTAACAGATCCAGGGCAGGAGCAGGACTCCAAGAGGACTGTGACCACCGCTGTTGACAAGACTGCTCCCATCACTTGGACAGGGCTGTGTCCACTACTCTGACCAACAGGTTTTGTTTTCTTTCCTTTTGCTTTGCATGAAGCGGGACCAGGTGGTGCTCAGCACAGGAACTAACCACCACCGTTCTGCTCTTGTCCCAGGGTGCCTGGTTATACTCAGCCTTGGTGGGTTACAGCTGTATCATGGTATTTCTTGTTATCTCTTTGGTGAATTGTAACTCCCACCTTAATCTCTCTTGGGGCAGATCAGTGGGGTTCATTTCTCATGCCAGGTAAAACCAGCACGGTGTTTGAGAGGATTTTACAGTCATGATACAGCCGGTGACTTCTAGAGAAGAACCAAAATGATTTTAATTTTTTTTTCCGCTTCCACGTGCCCCTTAAGTTGGGCGCCAAATTTATGTCTTGGTTTTGGAGACAAGACCTCAGGAGGAAACACTCTGGAATGAATGTCTCCTCCAAAGGGAAAAGGACCTCCCCTTTTCCTCCACCAGTAAGACAAGTGGGTCACAAGAACTGGAAGTGGGAAATAAACCCCAAACTGTTTATTAACACCAAACAAAGCAGGGTAGAACAGGGGGAAAAAAAACCCCGAATTACAACAAATTCCTGGAGAAGCAAAAGACACATGGGCTCGGACCAGCCAGGGCCACCCCGCGGGCCCACCAGTGCCAACTCGCAGGCTCCCTGGATCGTAGGGAAGGGAAGGGAGGCAGTGAGGCAAGGGGAGGGAAGAGAAAAAGAACAAGAAAAACCAACAGAACCATTTTCCAGCTAGCCAGAACACCAAAAACCCAAGGAGCCACACAGCGCTCCCGGCGCACTCCGTCCCAGGCCCTGCCGAGACCCCGGAGCCCCCGAGCCATTGGGCTCTAGCTGTTGAACCGACCCGCACCCGGGCCCCGTGGATCCGGCCCCACCCCTGGGTCCATCCTAAAGACACAGCGTCCTTGGGCATTGAGCGGAGGGTTAAGGAATAAAGCAGCCTCATAACATCACCCCAGGACAGTGTTCCAGTAGCGGGCCTGTTTCTCCCCATACCGTGTGTCCCCCACGCAGTGCCCCACCTTGCTGTCCAAGTGCAGGAGCTGCTCCAGGCTGTAGCTGAACCTCACCACCAACCTCGCCTGTTTGGTACCATTAATGAAGCGACACTCGGACTTTACCATGTGCTGGAAGAGCCCTGTGTAAGCAGGACACAGGTCAGGGGGTGCTCCCCAAGCAGCCCCCAGCACCCTACAGCAAGCCAAGAGCTCAGGGAGCCACCCTGGATCGCCACTCCATAAGCCCTTGCTCCACGGCCGCCATGGGACCTTCCTTCCCGCAGTCCCACCCTCATTTCCACCCTTTTTCCATTTACTCCCCTCCTTTCCCATCAATCCCCATTTGCCAGACCCTGCCCCCATCAGCTTGGGGGTCCCAGTCCCCCCTTTTGACCCTTTCCCAACCCTTTTCACACAATCCTCCCAATCCCCAGCCCCCTCCTGCTCAGTTTTGGGATCCCACCCTTCCCATTCCTCTCCCATCACCCCCAGTCCTCAGCCCCTTTCCCATTCTTGCTTTAGGGGGTCCCACTCCCCCTCCAACTCATTTTATGGGTCCCACACACCCATTTTCCCTCCTCTCCCCACCTTTCCCACCATACCCGCGTCCTCTTCCACCCCCTCGGCTCACCTGAGAGCTCCATGCCTGTGGCCAGGGGGGCTCCCAGCACCACCAGTGCCACCAGTATGGCCCCAGCTGCCCCATCCCCAGCACTTGGCAGGTGCTGAAACCTCCCCTCTCCCTTAATTCTGCTCCCGGGGGGCACTGGGGGTGAGGGGGGCCCAGGTGGGGAGCTCTGGGTGCGGCAGATCCGCCTGGCACCTGGGCAGTCATCAGCGAGAAAAGCTCAGAGTGGCTAAAAATTGTTTAGTGACTTCTTTGATTGGCTGAGGAAAGGCCCAGGAGCTGAGATAAGGACCAGGAGAGCTCCTGCCCCGATCACCAGCATGGAAAAACAGACCCAGTCTGGGGACAGGGATTGCATTTATTAGCAATGAAATCAGAGCACGAGAATGAGAAGTGAAATAAATCTCTCAAACATTCCCCGCAACCATGGGGATCATCTGGAACAGGGGTCACCAGGTCTCTGCCCAACGGGGGTCACTGTGCATCACCCCACATGGATCCTCTGCTGCGAGATGAAGTTGGAGCTTTTCCTGCACTCAGGGCACTCGCAGGGCTTCCCTTACTGGTGGCACTGTTGGTGTCTGGTCAAGTGAGAGCTCTTGGAGAAGCTCTTCCCACACTTGGAACACTCGTAGGGCCTCTCCCCGGTGTGGATTCGTTTGTGGTTGGTGAGGCCGGAGTTGTACCTGAAGCACTTCCCGCAGTCGGGGCAGCGGAAGGGCCTCTCATCTGTGTGAATCCGCTGGTGCAGGAGGAGACTGGAGCTGGTCTGAAACTTCTTCCCACACTCCCCACACTCGTAGGGCCGTTCCCCTGTGTGGATCATCTGGTGGCAAATCAGGTGGGAGCGGCGGCTGAAGCTCTTCCCACATTCCCCACACACATAGGGCCGTTCCCCGGTGTGGACCTGGCGGTGGCGGATCAGGGTGGTGCTCTCGCTGAAGCTCTTCCCACATTCCCCACACACATAGAGCCTCTCCCCTGTGTGGACCTGGCGGTGGCGGATCAGGTTGGAGCTTGTGCTGAAGCTCTTCCCACATTCCCCACACACATAGGGCCGTTCCCCAGTGTGGATCAACCGGTGGTAGATCAGGTTGGTGCTCCGGCTGAAGCTCTTCCCACATTCCAAGCACTTGAAGCGTTTCTCCCTAGCATGACACTGCTCGTGGACCACCAGGTTTGAGCTCTGGCTGGATCTCCGGCCGCCATCCCGGCACAGGGTGGGTCTTTCCTCCTCGCAGCTCCCTGGGCTGCGTTTGCAGCCCCTCCTCCTGTGGGATCTCCGGTGGTATTCCTCCCCATTGGATTCCTGCGCCATGGAGCTACTCAAAACGGCCTCTTCCACCAGGTTCTGCCGCGGGGATTTGTCCTCCCTGGGCTCTGTCCTCAGCTCCTTGTCTGGGGGAGGAAGGACAAGGAGAGGATGGCATTTGCCTCCGTGCCACAGGGAAGGGGAAGGAGATCCCCCCAGTCCGTCCCTGGCAGGACGGCGTCGGCACCGGGGTTGTCCTGCAGCCGGGGGCGATGCTGGGCTGGGAGATGGAGCAGGACAGAGGGGGAAAGGGGCAGGGACTTCCACCTCACCTGCCTGGGTGTTCCGGGGCATCTTCCTCTTCCTCACAGCCTCCTCCACCATCTGGCCAAGGTTTGGAAGTAGGAAATCCTGGTGTGGAGGGAAAAACAAGGCGTGAGCGTGATGGTTTAGGGGTTCCTCCTGCCCAAGTCCTTCTCTAGAAGTCACCGGCTGTATCATGACTGTAAAATCCTCTCAAACACCGTGCTGGTTTTAACTGGCATGAGAAATGAACCCCACTGATCTGCCCCAAGAGAGATTAAGGTGGGAGTTACAATCAACCAAAGAGATGACAAGAAATACCATGATACAGCTGTAACCCACAAAGGCTGAGTATAACCAGGCACCCTGGGACAAGAGCAGAACGGTGGTGGTTAGTTCCTGTGCTGAGCACCACCTGGTCCCGCTGCATGCAAAGCAAAAGGAAAGAAAACAAAACCTGTTGGTCAGAGTGGTGGACACAGTTCTGTCCAAGTGATGGGAGCAGTCTTGTCAACAGCGGTGGTCACAGTCCTCTTGGAGTCCTGCTCCTGCCCTGGATCTGTTAAGTGTTGCCAGAAGGCCCCAAACCCAGATTTTATATGCTCAGGTTCAGGTGGGAATGCTCAGCCCCTCCCCCAGGGCGGGCAGTTTCACAATGGAATGATGTCATCCTGGGAGTCATGGGATATTTTGGGAGCCTTGATGGTCTCAGTCCTTGCAGCTGCCCATTGTGCTGGGGCCATTCAGTCCATGATGGCCCATCAGCAGAGGTGAGCCCTCAGGCTGGGTGGGACTGTGCTGCTGCTACCCCGGAGGGAGTTATCACAGCTGAGTCATTGGTGTGCAGAAAAAGAAACACTGCCCTGCCTCCCAGGGTTTGCCTCTCCTTCCTTATCTCATTTAACAGCCAGCTCCTCATAGCCTGAGGGGTCGGGGGTGCACTGGGCAGCTCCTGCAAACGACCCATCATGAACAGCTCATCAGAAATGAGATAAGGGGAGTGGAATGCACAGTTTGGTCCCACCCACAGAGGGCTAAAGTGGCCCCCTGCTCCTGTCAGCAGCACAGGCTGGCAGGGAGATGGCATTGTAAGGTCTTGCTCCACTTGGCTTTCAGCCCAGTAACCCACGGGCAGGGTCCCTTCCCACCCCAATCCTGCCGGGCTTCTGGCAGGGACTCGCTTCCCTTTCCTTCCTCCCTCTGCTTCCAGCTGGGAATGTGCTGGGAAATGTCCAGCAAAGCAGCCTTTGCTGTCTGCTCTGGGAGCCCACCCAGCTGCTGGACCTTGTCCCCTGGCCCTGCACAGCTCCCGTGGGAGGCACGGCAGGACCAGAACCCTGTGAGCCTCGGGAATGCCCCTCTGGGATCCACGGCACACCCTCCAGGGATCTGGAATTCCAGTTCCCAGCAAGGAACTGGAATGTTCTGCCCTTGAAGGCAAAGCTCTCAGGAAGGAGCCAGAAGCCAAGTGCAGCAAGATCTTACAGTGACATTTCACTGCCAGCCTTCATCACCTCACCCATGGTTGTTTTAGCTGGTGGATTGGGAACAAAATCAGAGGAGGGGCTTTGGTGGGAGCTGCCCTGGGTCCAGAGACGTGGAAGGTATCTTTTCAGCTTTATACCGGCTAGCGCTTGTATTTCAATGCCTTAGAAAGCCTCGAGCAGCCTTGAGAGGTAGCAGGGGCGATCTAGCACTTTAGTAGCTCTAAAATCGGTACCTGAATCAGCTGCAGAGCAAATACCATCAGCAGAAGCAAAGAGGGAGAAATATAGCTCCCTGCTCGCTCAATTCCCTGCAGTTAGAAGCTTTCAAATGAGACAGACAACCAGAGATGTTTACAGGAAAGTAGCTGAGCTGAGAGAGAGCGTTTGCCTCCCCTCGACCATCTTTTATTAGGAGAAGGGGAAAGGGGAGGACTGGGGGCGGACCCGGGGCGAGCGGCCAATCAGACACTGCTGAAGAGTCTGAGTTACATTTGGCTTTGCCCGCGCTTGGAACAAAGGAGCTCAGAGCACATGTCTTTGGGAGGGGGGAGGGGAAGCTCAGAACAGGCAGCAACAATTCCCTATTTTTTTTTCTTTAAAGCTGGGTTGTAACTAACTCTTAGTAACTTAAAAGTGCATAGAACAGTAACAAAACAACAGTGCAAAATATAATTGTAATCTATCGTCCCTACAACTCGACAGTACCTAGGATGCCTTTAAACTAGTTCCCCAGTCAAAACTCAGGGGTTTAGTCAGGACATCTATGGTATGGAGTATCAGGATGAAGATTTACAAAATACAGTGCAAAAACCTGAGTGCAAAACAGTGCAACTTAACTTAAGGGATTAACATAAAGATCTGCAGTAGGGGGTTTACATGAAGGTGCAAAATTAGGATTCTTTTTACGGCATCTCTTCCAGGAGGCAGTTTTAACCTCCTTAACTTTTGAGGAAGTGACATAAGGTTTTCCCCACTTCCCTGGGATCCATCTCAGTCCTTGAGGGGTAGATACACTGGCATACCCACGTCCCCAAGTTACAAGTTTGTACGGTCCTTGGATTTTTTGAGTCTCTGGGTCCCGGATCAGGACTTCTGGATTTTCCTTCAGTTTCTGTCTCCTGGTGTTCTGGAAATGACGATAGATGGGAGGGTTTGGATCCTCAAAGGTGCCATTCAGGAAGTTTATGGTAAACAGTGCTTTGCTGAGTCTGAGGACAGGTGAGTTGAGTTTGGTGGTCCCTGACTGTTGTAGCAGCATTCGCTTGAGGGTTTGATGGGCACGTTCAACAATGCCTTGTCCAGTTGGGGAGTGAGGAATACCTGTAACATGTCGAAATCCCCACTGCTGACGAAAGTTTTTAAACTCCTGGGAGGTGTAGGCAGGTCCATTATCAGTTTTTATCTCCTCAGGTATACCGAGCACAGCAAAAGCTTGGACGAGATGTTTTTCAACATCCTTAGCCTTTTCACCTGCATGTGCAGAGGCATACATAGCACCAGAGAAGGTATCAATAGAAACATGAACGTATTTTAATCTCCCAAATTCGGGGAAATGTGTGACGTCCATTTGCCACACTTCACCGCTATTAATGCCTCTGGGATTGACCCCCATGCCCAGTGATGGAAGCTGTAGCTTCTGGCAGTTGGGACACGTTGCCACTATTGCTTTTGCCTGTGTCCGCGACAGATGGAACATGCGGATAAGAGCAGGAATATTTTGATGGTACATGGCATGGCTCAATTTTGCTTGTTCAAAAACTTGGGGGAGCTTTGGTAAGTCGGCTGATAGAACTATGTCTGCTGGCATAGCCAGAGCATCAGCTCTACGATTACCCTCTGCAATAAATCCTGGCAGGTTTGTATGTGATCTCACATGCATGACAAAATAGGGATGCTCTCTGTGGGAAACCAGATAAATTAATTTTGAGAGTAAATCATAAATTTTCTTGTTTGAGATTTCTTTTAGGAGAGCATGCTCAGCTCTAACAGTTACTCCAGCTACATATGCTGAGTCTGTGACCAAATTAAAGGGTTCTTTGAACCTCTCAAATGCTCTAACAACAGCTGCTAATTCAGCTACTTGTGGTGATCCCTGGATTACCTCGATGTCAGATTCCCACTTTTGTGTCTTTGGATTTTTCCATGTGACCACGGACTTTTTACGTTTTCCTGAGGCATCAGTAAAAACGGTAATCGCATCGAGGGGTTTTCTACTTTGAATCTCTCGAGGGATGAAAGAGAATGGCAGATTAAACATGTCATGTTTTGGGTAATGATTTGAGATTTGGCCTGAGTAACTATCTAATGCAAATTGTAAATTTATATTATTTTGGAGTAGGTGATCTAATGCGTCAGTTGTTACAGGTAAATAGATGCATGCAAAGTCACATCCTGCCAGGGTGCGGAGCCTTGCTCTACCCTTCATGATAATTTTTGCCATTAGTTCTTGTGGCTGTGTGATGGTTTTAGGAGGTTGGAGTGGAAGGAATACCCATTCAATTATGATGAGGGGTTCCTTCTGCTCTTTGTCCCACTGAAATATGAGGCCATGAAAGCGTGGTACCTTCCCTAGAATGACAAGCTTAAAGGGTAGGGAGGGCTGATACCTGTGCGCTTGTCTGGTGGAAATGAGCTCTTGTATCTTTTTGAGAGACTGCCTTGCCTCTTCTGTCAGGGATCTAGGGGATGCTGGACCGCCTTCCCCTTTTACTAGGTTTGCAAGAGGAGCTACATCCTCTGTGGTGAGTCCTAACCAGGACCTTAAATACTTCAGTGTCCCACAGATCTGTTGCACTTCCTCTAGTGTTTTTGGGTTATTATTAATGGTGACAGGTGTTGGGGTGATAGAGGTTTCTGTGATTTTGAGTCCGAGGTATTTCCAAGGGCTTGTTCTCTGCATTTTTTCAGGTTGTAATTCAAAGCCCTTGGCCTCTAGGGCCTCAACCACCATGTTAAGTGTCTGCTCGAGATACTGATTATTGGGAGCACACACCAGCACATCATCCATGTAATGCAGGATGATGGCTTTCTCTGCTTTGGCACGGATGGGAGATAGAATTTTAGCAATATACTCTTGGCAGAGAGTTGGGGAATTTTTCATACCTTGGGGAAGCACAAGCCAATGATAACGTTCCATGGGAGTTTCACGATGAAGAGATGGTACAGAAAATGCAAATCGGGGGGCATCTGCAGGGTGGAGTGGAATATGAAAGAAGCAATCTTTAATGTCAAGAACAGCTAAATGCCAATGTTGTGGGAGCATTGAAGGTGATGGCATACCTGGTTGAAGGGGTCCCATGTCTTCAATAACCTTATTAACTTCTCTAAGATCTTGGAGTAGCCTATATTTGTTCTTTCCCGGTTTTTGGATTACAAACACGGGTGTGTTCCATGGGCTGTTAGTTGGAACTATATTTCCTTTAGCCAATTGTTCAGCTACTAATGTTTTGAGTGCCTCTAAGTTTTCTTTTTTTAACGACCACTGGTTAACCCACACGGGTTCATCTGTTTTCCAAGTTAATTTCTGTGGATGGCACTCTGCTTCAGTGGCCTGCAAGGGAAAATTTTGATGTCTAGGCGTGATATCAATTTTTGTTCCCCACTGAGACATGGCATCCCTTCCCCACAGGGTGAATTTGGTGTCTAGGACATACGGACGAAGTGTCGCTATTTGTCCTTCAGGACCTTCAATTTGGATGGTGTGTTTGGACTGCTTTGCAATTTGGGTGCCTCCAATCCCTTGTATGATGCCCTGAGATTGCAATTCCCATTGCGTAGGCCACTTATCAAATGGAATGACAGACACATCAGCACCTGTGTCTATCATTCCCATTGTACTGATTTTATGTGATTTGTAACGGAGCTTACATTCTATTACAGGTTTGTTGTTTCCCAAAACCTCAGTCCAACAGATGGCTGGGATATGACCATCTGTGGGCAGGTATTTATAGGGCAGTGGAAAGGCCTGTGCAATGACTTGACCTTTAGGCATAAAGTACGGTGGATATATACATTGTACCATTAGGTTAGAACACCCGTTCTGATCCACTTTCATGAGTGTGGGTGTAACCTCTATCCCAGCAGGTGTTTCCCGAGTGTCCCCAATAACAAAAAGGTATGTAAATTCTGGCATGTGGTCCACATTCTGGAATGAAATGGGTATTACAGTCTGTTTGTTGTTGTTGAAATGGTGTGCTTTATCACAGGTTACCTTAAACCTGAGTCCAGAAGTCCAAGTTGCTTTGTCTGCAGCCCTATTTATGTCTGAACGCGGAGCTGTTAGGACGCGTTGAGTCGCGAGTTTCCCTGCTGTTGACCTGGGGAAACAGTCTTTGGAGAGTTTTTATCAGCAGTTATAATTGCTCTGCAATTGCGAGCTACATGTCCCTTTTTCTGACAACGATAGCATACAAAGTTACCGCGCGATTGAGTTTCTCCTGTACCTGTAACATTCTCCACAACCTCCCCAACCATCCCCACTTTTTTCAAAAGGGGAGCAGCTGTGTTCAGCTGCACCTTCTTCGTACAGACTTCGAGGATGGATTCAACAGTAGGAGGAGGATACAGCGGGAGAGTGAGAATGACTTGTTTGCAAGCATCATTCGTATTAACTTGGAGAAGTTCGAGTAGGAGCGCTTGTTGGAGGTCAGGATTAGGGACCTGGGAAGAGACAGCTTCGTACAAACGGTTATAAAAGTGAATAATATTTTCATTTGGCGATTGCTTGATGGTGGTATAATGAGAATTAGGAGTTTGAGATGGTAATAATGTTAAGGCCTTTTCAGCAGCACGTGTGATTTCAGTAAGAACTGGACGAGGGATAAGCATTGCTTGTTTTTGAGGATTTGCCATATTATTGTCACCAGATAAAAGGTCTAATGTGATATAATTGTTTTCAAAATCCAGGTAATTATCTGGAGTTTGCCATAAAATTTTTAATAAATCAGATAAAATTATTTTCCATTGCTTTTTCCACACCATAAAATCACCAGGTGTGAGAAGAGTTTGCATTAATGTAAGTAAATCATGAGGTACAAGTAAGTGAGTTGCAAAAGTAGCACTCAAAAGGCTCTTAAAATAATTACTATGCATTCCAAACTCCTTAATTGCCTTGCACAAATCCTTAATATCAGAATAAGTAAGGGGTTTCCAGTCAGGGTTTGCTCCATTGCTAGTACAAGAGAGTGTAGTAGAAGCAGTTGGAGTTACTTCCTGGTAGCCATGGGTTCCCGGATTCAGAGGGGCGGTCACAGGACTGTGGGAACCTGGGGCGGGACAATGGGAAGCAGGGGCGGGGAGTGGAGGGGCAGGGGCGGGGAGTGGAGGGGCAGGGGCGGGGAGTGGAGGCGGGGACACGGCCGGCGGAGGGGAGGGGTTGGGGGCGGGGTTGTGGGAGGCAGGGGCGGCACTTGAGCCATGGGCGGGAACAGAGGGAGGGGTGAAACACGACACTGTGGGGGCGGGGTCAGGTTGTGACACAGGAGTGGGAAGGGGATGGGGACAAGAAGGGATTTGTGGGATGGGGAGAAAGGGATTGTGGGAGGTGTAGTTTGGAGAGGAAGGAACATTGCGTCCGCCATTACTGGAGACAAACAAACTCGGAGAAACGGGGTTGGGGGGAGGGGATTTTTCCCGGGCTGCCAGCACATGGCAATGGCTGTCCCTGGGAACAAAGAGATCAGGGGAGAAGGGGTTTTTACGCGCGCTTGAAACATGAGGGCTAGAAACTGGGGAAAAGGCAGTGGAGAAGAGGGGTTGGGAAGGTCCTGGGATGGGCTCCGGATTCCCATCCAAGGCAGGGTGCTGAGGAAACACGGGTGAGCCAGGAGGACGATAGCTCTCCTGTGCTGAGAAGCAGTCTGCTCTAGCTGTGTTTTCCAGCGTAGGGGAAGAGGGGTCCGGGACACAAGGGTTGGAAGAGGGTATAAGGGAATTAACAGGGGGGTTTTGCAGTGGCTTTTCATGTACTGCCTTTTTCTCTGGCAAAGTATAACTTAGTAACAGGAGAGGAAAGAATTTTGAAACTGTTTCATCTCCTGCACGCCTCAAAGAGAAGAGTTTTCTCTCCACCTTATCCCAAAATTCAGCAGATCTTATGTCTTCGGAGGTCAGATTAGGAAAGTACTGAAAAAGCCATTGTACAAAAGATTGAAGTAGATTTTTAGGGTATTTATGCCCAGTTAAAGAAAGGTAACTTTGAACTTGGTGGTATATTTCTCTATGGTGTGCAGAAACTTCAGATGCCATTATGAATGCACAGCAAACCTCAACCCCTTACTCGCCAAAAAGGAGGAAAAAAAAAAAGAGAAAGTTTACACTGGCACCAGCTTAAGACAGGAGCCCCTAAACCAGCAGGGAAATACTCACCAGAATTCTGGATTTATCACAGGAAAGCAGGTCCGGAGAAAAAAAAAAACGCGAGAAGGGTCTTCTGCTTTCCAGCCGTTCCCTCGCCACGTGGCGTGGGGGAGGGTACAGGCTGAGGCTCTGGGCTCGATGTTACACAAAAAGTAACACCTCGCCACACAGAGCTGGCACAGCAGGACGTGCAGAGCTAACTCCAGCAGACACGCAGCTGCCGGGACACCCTGAGTGTCTCTCAGAACCGGAGTTCAGAGATAGCACGTTGGGCGCCAAATGTGGAAGGTATCTTTTCAGCTTTATACCGGCTAGCGCTTGTATTTCAATGCCTTAGAAAGCCTCGAGCAGCCTTGAGAGGTAGCAGGGGCGATCTAGCACTTTAGTAGCTCTAGAATCGGTACCTGAATCAGCTGCAGAGCAAATACCATCAGCAGAAGCAAAAGAGGGAGAAATACAGCTCCCTGCTCGCTCAATTCCCTGCAGTTAGAAGCTTTCAAAATGAGACGGACGACCAGAGATGTTTACAGGAAAGTAGCTGAGCTGAGAGAGGGCGTTTGCCTCCCCTCGACCATCTTTTATTCGGAGAAGGGAAAAGGGGAGGACTGGGGGCGGACCCGGGGCGAGCGGCCAATCAGACACTGCTGAAGAGTCTGAGTTACATTTGGCTTTGCCCGCGCTTGGAACAAAGGAGCTCAGAGCACATGTCTTTGGGAGGGGGGAGGGGAAGCTCAGAACAGGCAGCAACACACCAGCAGCTGGGAAGGTTGAGCGGTGTAATGGACTGCTTAAAACCACCTTGAAGGCACTGGGTGGGGGGACTTTCAAAAACTGGGAGGTGCATTTAGCAAGAGCCACCTGGTTAGTTAACACCCGAGGCTCCACCAGCCGAGCAGGCCCTGCCCAATCCGAACTCCTACAAACAACAGACGGGGATAAGGTTCCAGTGGTGCACATGAGAGGTATGCTTGGAAAAACTGTTTGGGTAAAGTCTGCCTTGAGCAAAGACAAACCCATCCGTGGGGTCGTTTTTGCTCAGGGACCAGGTTGCACCTGGTGGGTGATGCAAAAGGATGGAGAGACCCGATGCTTACCTCAAGGGGACCTTGTTTTAGGGTGAACTACCCATGGCTCTGTACTTGTATCAGTATCAGCATGTATATTTGTATATAATCTGGGTGATGCATAGATTTACATGGTTAAAAAAAGTTAAGTTTCATGTAACATGTTAGTATGGGAAAAAATTCGGGGTGGATAATGTTGGGGTTTCAGTTTAGTCCAGTTTTTTTCCTGTTAAAGGAATTTTTTCCCATATGCATGTTGCTAGGGGACAAATAGCTGTAGTTTAGAAAGACAAAAAGGGGGGTGGGGCGGGCCTGGCTACTCCTTTGTCTACACCTGGGTGTGGGGGCAGTTCGCTCTGAGCGTCCGGAGAGAGAAGCTGCAGAGAAAGGAGCTGCTGTTTCTTTCTTTTTGGCCGTTCTTTCTTCCTGCTGGAAACAATGCCGGGACCCCCAAAAGCTGCTTTCCCTGCCCTGCTGGAGACCGGGCTGTGGCTGCCCTGCCCCGCTGCTGCTTCGAGCTTTCGCTACACTGTAGCCCTGCTCGCCCTGCCTGCCTGGGCTTCCGTGGGGTTCTCCCATCTGGATACATCTCGCCTGCCACCCGGGATTTGCGTTCGTCCCCGCCGCTCCAGCCTGCCGTTCTAGCCTGCCGTTCCAGCCTGCCGTTCCAGCCTGCCGTTCCAGCCTGCTGTTCCTGAGAGTCCGGGATCGGCTGCCCAGGGGTTTGTGAAGCCTTTGTTCCATCCCTTCCCGGGATCCCAGGGCACCGGTGCCGCGTGTTTCCCGAGCTCGCTCCGGAGCGCCCCCTGCAGCCGCGGGGGAACCATCGCACCTGCCCTGCTCACCGGGAGCCGCCAGCGCCCCTGCCGGCTGCGAGCGGAACTGCACCCGAGGGGAAAGGGCCTGACAGCCGAGAAGGCTGGCACTGGGTTTGTGATTGCTGTTACTGCCAGAGTTGTTGTTGTTTTGTTTGACTGGTTATATACATATATATATATATATATATATATATATATATATATATATATAGTAAAGAACTGTTATTCCTATTTCCCACATCTTCGCCTAAAGGCCCTTGATTTCAAAATATAATAACTTAGAGGGAAAAGGGGTTATATCTGCCACTTCAAGGGGGGGCTTCTGCCTTCCTTAGCAGACACCTGTCTTTCAAAACCGAGACACCCACGACAGGTGGGATTGGGGTGAGGGCTGGGGCTGGGATTGGGGCTGGAACTGGGACTGGGATTGGGATTAGCTCTAATAATGGTATGGGATGTGGGCTGCCGCTGGGGCTGGGTTTGGATTTAGAGCTAAATGTGGGACTGGAGTGTGGGCCGGGGCTGGTGTTGAGGCTGGAGTTAGGGCTAAATTTGGCCCTGGGGTTGGGGTTAGAGTTGGAATTGGGGCTGGGTTTGGAGTTAGAGCTGAACGTGGGACTTGGGAGAAGGCTGGAGGCTGGGGCAGGGGCTGGAATTGCAGCCGGGATTGCAGCTCGGGCTAAACGTGGGATTTGGTTTGGGGCTGAGGGTTTAGGAAGGGGCTGGGATTGGGGCTGGGGTTGGAGTTACGGTTGAGATTTGGATTAGAGCTGGGATTGGGGTTAAGGCTAAATGTAGGATTGGCTTTAGGGCTGGGGTTGGGATTGGGTCTGGGACTAGATGATTCTGGGAATGGGATGAGATTAAACACGGGACGGTGAGTTTGTCTAAACGTGGAGTGAGACTGAGATCAGGATCAGGATGAGGTTTGGGACTGAGCACACGCAGAGCGGGACAGCTGAGGTGTCACTGCAGGATGTCCCTGGCACCGTCCCAGCCCTCCTCAGGCACCTCCAAACATGGGGGGCAGTTGGGTGGTCCAAGATCCAGGTGCTGCCACGCTGCCCCTCCATTCCATGCGAGCATTGCGGGAAGGCAGCCCTGAATGTGACCCTTGGGGGTCTGGGATCAGCCTTCACATCCCTGTGGGAGCAGCGACAGAGAGGACGAGAGACTTTCCCCCTCTTATTCCTGTGGAAGGGTGAAGCCCAGCTGCCCTTTTCTTCTGCTGCCTCCTCATCTCCTCAGGTGAGGATGTCAAACTCCCCAGGAGCAGGAAGAAGCCCATTCCGGGTTTCCTTGTGTCTGCAGCCTGGAACATCCACTCAGAGCAGAGCACTTTGTGAAAGCCCTGCAGAATGACAGCAGGAGGAGGTTTGTGAGAAAGGCAGGAAATGGTATTTTGATAGGAAATCAAAATTCCAAATTATTTCTTTCTGTAACATTCATTTTCAGTCAGTTCCGGTCTGGTTTCCAGAGTGCCACCTTCTCAGCTGACTGTATTTGTGTCCTCCTTCCTCTTCTGCCTTTCTTTGCCTGCTCTGTTTGTCTCTCAGTGTCTCTCTGGACCCAGGGCAGCTCCCACCAAAGCCCCTCCTCTGATTTTGTTCCCAATCCACCAGCTAAAACAACCATGGGTGAGGTGATGAAGGCTGGCAGTGAAATGTCACTGTAAGATCTTGCTGCACTTGGCTTCTGGCTCCTTCCTGAGAGCTTTGCCTTCAAGGGCAGGAACATCTTCTCCTTGCTGGGAACTGGAATTCCAGATCCCTGGAGGGTGTGCCGTGGATCCCAGAGGGGCATTGCCGAGGCTCGCAGGGTTCTGGTCCTGCCGTGCCTCCCACGGGAGCCGTGCAGGGCCAGGGGACAAGGTCCAGCAGCTGGGTGGGCTCCCAGAGCAGACAGCAAAGGCTGCTTTGCTGGCCATTTCCCAGCACATTCCCAGCTGGAAGCAGAGGGAGGAAGGAAAGGGAAGCGAGTCCCTGCCAGAAGCCCAGAAGGATTGGGGTGGGAAGGGACCCTGCCCGTGGGTTACTGGGCTGAAAGCCAAGTGGAGCAAGACCTTACAATGCCATCTGCCTGCCAGCCTGTGCTGCTGACAGGAGCAGGGGGCCACTTTAGCCCTCTGTGGGTGGGACCAAACTGTGCATTCCACTCCCCTTATCTCATTTCTGATGAGCTGTTCATGATGGGTCGTTTGCAGGAGCTGCCCAGTGCACCCCCGACCCCTCAGGCTATGAGGAGCTGGCTGTTAAATGAGATAAGGAAGGAGAGGCAAACCCTGGGAGGCAGGGCAGTGTTTCTTTTTCTGCACACCAATGACTCAGCTGTGATAACTCCCTCCGGGGTAGCAGCAGCACAGTCCCACCCAGCCTGAGGGCTCACCTCTGCTGATGGGCCATCATGGACTGAATGGCCCCAGCACAATGGGCAGCTGCAAGGACTGAGACCATCAAGGCTCCCAAAATACCCCATGACTCCCAGGATGACATCATTCCATTGTGAAACTGCCCGCCCTGGGGGAGGGGCTGAGCACTCCCACCTGAACCTGAGCATATAAAATCTGGGTTTGGGGCCTTCTGGCAACACTTAACAGATCCAGGGCAGGAGTAGGACTCCAAGAGGACTGTGACCACCGCTGTTGACAAGACTGCTCCCACCACTTGGACAGGACTGTGTCCACCACTCTGACCAACAGGTTTTGTTTTCTTTCCTTTTGCTTTGCATGCAGCGGGACCAGGTGGTGCTCAGCACAGGAACTAACCACCACCGTTCTGCTCTTGTCCCAGGGTGCCTGGTTATACTCAGCCTTTGTGGGTTACAGTTGTATCATGGTATTTCTTGTTATCTCTTTGGTGAATTGTAACTCCCACCTTAATCTCTCTTGGGGCAGATCAGTGGGGTTCATTTCTCATGCCAGTTAAAACCAGCACGGTGTTTGAGAGGATTTTACGGTCATGATACGCCTGGTGACTTCTAGAGAAGAACTTGGGCAGGAGGAACCCCTAAACCATCACACTCACACCTTGTTTTTCCCTCCACACCAGGATTTCCCACTCCCAAACCTTGGCCAGATGGAGGAGGACGCTGTGAGGAAGAGGAAGATGCCCCAGGACACCCAGGCAGGTGAGGAGGAAGTCCCTGCCCGTTTCCCCCTCTCTTCCGCTCCATCTCCCAGCCCAGCATCGCCCCCGGCTGCAGGACAACCCCGCTGCCGACGCTGTCCTGCCGGGGACGGACTGGGGGGATCTCCTTCCCCTTCCCTGTGGCACGGAGGCAAATGCCATCCTCTCCTTGTCCTTCCTCCCCCAGACAAGGAGCTGAGGACAGAGCCCTGGGAGGACAAATCCCCGCGGCAGAACCTGGTGGAAGAGGCCGTTTTGAGCAGCTCCATGGCGCAGGAATCCAGCTGGGAGGAAAACCACCGGAGATCCCACAGGAGGAGGGGCTGCAAATGCAGCCCAGGCAGCTGCGAGGAGGAAAGACCCACCCTGTGCCGGGATGGCGGCCGGAGATCCAGCCAGAGCTCAAAGCTGGTGGTCCACGAGCAGTGTCATGCTAGGGAGAAACGCTTCAAGTGCTTGGAATGTGGGAAGAGCTTCAGCCAGAGCACCAACCTGATCTACCACCGGATGATCCACACCAGGGAACGGCCCTATGTGTGTGGGGAATGTGGGAAGAGCTTCAGTACGAGCGCCTACCTGATTCGCCACCAGATGATCCACACTAGGAAACGGCCCTACGAGTGTGAGGAGTGTGGGAAGAGCTTTCAGACCAGCTTCAGTCTCCTCCTGCACCAGCGGATTCACACAGATTAGAGGCCCTTCCGCTGCCCCGACTGCGGGGAGGGCTTCAGGTACAACTCCGACCTCACCAGGCACAAAAGCATCCACAATGGGGAGAGGCCCTGCGAGTGCCCTGAGTGCAGGAAGAGCTCCAACTTCATCTCGCAGCAGAGGATCCATGTGGGGTGATGCACAGTGACCCCCGTTGGGCAGAGACCTGGTGACCCCTGTTCCAGATGATCCCCATGGTTGCGGGGAATGTTTGAGAGATTTATTTCACTTCTCATTCTCGTACTCTGATTTCATTGCTAATAAATGCAATCCCTGTCCCCAGACTGGGTCTGTGTTTCCATGCTGGTGATCGGGGCAGGAGCTCTCCTGGTCCTTATCTCAGCTCCTGGGCCTTTCCTCAGCCAATCAAAGAAGTCACTAAACAATTTTTAGCCACTCTGAGCTTTTCTCGCTGATGACTGCCCAGGTGCCAGGTGGATCTGCCAATTCAGAGCTCCCCACCTGGGCCCCTCCTCACCCCCAGTGCCCCCCGGGAGCAGAATTAAGGGAGAGGGGAGGTTTCAGCATCTGCCCAGTGCTGGCGATGGGGCAGCTGGGGCCATACTGGTGGCACTGGTGGTGCTGGGAGCCCCCCTGGCCACAGGCATGGAGCTCTCAGGTGAGCCGAGGGGGTGGGAAGAGGAGTCCGGGCATGGTGGGAAAGGTGGGGAGAGGAGGGAAAATGGGTGGGTGGGACCCATAAAATGAGTTGGAGGGGGAGTGGGACCCCCTAAAGCAAGAATGGGAAAGGGGCTGAGGACTGGGGGATGATGGGAGAGGAATGGGAAGGGTGGAATCCCAAAACTGAGCGGGAGGGGGCTGGGGATTGGGAGGATTGTGTGAAAAGGGTTGGGAAAGGGGCAAAAGGGGGGACTGGGACCCCCAAGCTGATGGGGGCAGGGGCTGGCAAATGGGGATTGATGGGAAAGGAGGGGAGTAAATGGAAAAAGGGTGGAAATGAGGGTGGGACTGCGGGAAGGAAGGTCCCATGGTGGCTGTGGAGCAAGGGCTTATGGAGTGGGGATCCAGGGTGGCTCCCTGAGCTCTTGGCTTGCTGTAGCGTGCTGGGGGCTGCTGGGGGAGCACCCCCTGACCTGTGTCCTGCTTACACAGGGCTCTTCCAGCACATGGTAAAGTCCGAGTGTCGCTTCATTAATGGTACCAAACAGGCGAGGTTGGTGGTGAGGTTCAGCTACAGCCTGGAGCAGCTCCTGCACTTGGACAGCAAGGTGGGGCACTGCGTGGGGGACACACGGTATGGGGAGAAACAGGCCCGCTACTGGAACACTGTCCTGGGGTGATGTTATGAGGCTGCTTTATTCCTTAACCCTCCGCTCAATGCCCAAGGACGCTGTGTCTTTAGGATGGACCCAGGGGTGGGGCCGGATCCACGGGGCCCGGGTGCGGGTCGGTTCAACAGCTAGAGCCCAACGGCTCGGGGGCTCCGGGGTCTCAGCAGGGCCTGGGACGGAGTGCGCCGGGAGCGCTGTGTGGCTCCTTGGGTTTTTGGTGTTCTGGCTAGCTGGAAAATGGTTCTGTTGGTTTTTCTTGTTCTTTTTCTCTTCCCTCCCCTTGCCTCACTGCCTCCCTTCCCTACGATCCAGGGAGCCTGTGAGTTGGCCCTGGTGGGCCCACAGGGTGGCCCCGGCTGGTCTGAGCCCATGTGTCTGTTCCCTCTCTGGGAATTTGTTGTATTTCGGGGTTTTTTTCCCCTGTTCTACCCTGCTTTGTTTTTTTCTAATAAACAGTTTGGGGTTTATTTCCCACTTCCAGTTCTTGTGACCCACTTGTCTTACTGGTGGAGGAAAGGGGAGGCCCTTTTCCCTTTGGAGGAGACACTCATTCCAGAGTGTTTCCTCCTGAGGTCTTGTCTCCAAAACCAAGACATAAATTTGGCGCCCAACTTAATGGGCACGTGGAAGTGGAAAAAATAATCAAAACCATTTTGGTTTGAATCACTTTTGTATTGAGGTACAGCAGTAAGACCATGCTGCTTGATTTAATAATTTTTCTGTGGAAGCTAGCCATAAGTACACGTCCACAGCTATGGGCAGTCGGGTCCCTGGCTTACACTTTTGTAAGTCAGGATGAAGAATCAGCACTGCCATTTTAATATGCCTGGTGGTAGTGATTCATCGAAGTTTGGCTGAAGTAATGGAAGCCATGGAGAAGGTGTATGTCATGTTGTTTTCCCATTCTGGCCTTGGTAGTTTCCTTTTGGAATGTATTAGCAATTACACACCCAGTTTGTTAGGGGAAAAGCAGGGGATGATAACTCCCAGCCCTTCATCTCCTTCTTCCCCTTCAGATCTGGCACGTCACCTTTTGAAAGTGTCCAGTTTCCCCTGGACGTCAAAGATGCCACCTCCTTGTTATGTTATCTAGCAGGGTTTCTCTATGTGGTCTCCAGCTTGTCTAAAAAAAGGGCTGAGATCTCCAGAGGAGTTGCCCAGACACCTGCCCCAGTTGCAGAAAATCCAAAGTGCTGTGGGGTATGGGAGGACATAGGCCTGACCCTGAAGCACTGTTCTGAGCCAGTAGCCTGGAACTTCCCCCCTGAACGAATTCAGAATCCAGCTGAGGTGGGGAAGTAGCTGAAGGAAAACTGCAATAACAACACTGATGAAAAGGAAAAGCTCATTGTCATGTGCTGGGTCCTGGCTAACGCTTACCGCACACTGCTGGATTCTGTAGGGCAGAAGATACAGCCAGAGGGGCAGGAGAATAAGCCAGCAGACGCCCCAATCACTCCAGCTGCAGCTAAAGCAGATGGGGAGCCTAAACCAACAACAATTGCCCCTGTCCAGAGAAAGAAACACAAAGCCAAATCCATTTGCCCGGTGGATGATGATGAGCAGCCAGGACCTTCACAGCCAGCAGAGGAAGTGGAACCTGAAATCATTACCGAGTCCTGTCCATAGAGGGCCCTCGTACCCTGAGGAAGGATTACACCCAGCGGCCTGATGAAACTATATGAAGTTGGATGGTCCGAATCTGGAACGCTGAAGGCGATGGTACAATTCTGGATGGCACTGAAGCGAGGCATTTGGGGTCCCTGTCATGTGATCTAAGTATCGACCAAGGGATGACAAGGGGCCCTGAAGCTCTCAGTCTCTGGACAGTCTTACTGCTGTACCTCAATACAAAAGTGATTCAAACCAAAATGATTTTAATTTTTTTTTCCGCTTCCACGTGCCCCTTAAGTTGGGCGCCAAATTTATGTCTTGGTTTTGGAGACAAGACCTCAGGAGGAAACACTCTGGAATGAGTGTCTCCTCCAAAGGGAAAAGGGCCTCCCCTTTTCCTCCACCAGTAAGACAAGTGGGTCACAAGAACTGGAAGTGGGAAATAAACCCCAAACTGTTTATTAGAAAAAAACAAAGCAGGGTAGAACAGGGGAAAAAAAACCCCGAAATACAACAAATTCCCAGAGAGGGAACAGACACATGGGCTCGGACCAGCCAGGGCCACCCCGCGGGCCCACCAGTGCCAACTCGCAGGCTCCCTGGATCGTAGGGAAGGGAAGGGAGGCAGTGAGGCAAGGGGAGGGAAGAGAAAAAGAACAAGAAAAATCAACAGAACCATTTTCCAGCTAGCCAGAACACCAAAAACCCAAGGAGCCACACAGCGCTCCCGGCGCACTCCGTCCCAGGCCCTGCCGAGACCCCGGAGCCCCCGAGCCGTTGGGCTCTAGCTGTTGAACCGACCCGCACCCGGGCCCTGTGGATCCAGCCCCAGCCCTGGGTCCATCCTAAAGACACAGCGTCCTTGGGCATTGAGCGGAGGGTTAAGGAATAAAGCAGCCTCATAACATCACCCCAGGACAGTGTTCCAGTAGCGGGCCTGTTTCTCCCCATACCGTGTGTCCCCCACGCAGTGCCCCACCTTGCTGTCCAAGTGCAGGAGCTGCTCCAGGCTGTAGCTGAACCTCACCACCAACCTCGCCTGTTTGGTACCATTAATGAAGCGACACTCGGACTTTACCATGTGCTGGAAGAGCCCTGTGTAAGCAGGACACAGGTCAGGGGGTGCTCCCCCAGCAGCCCCCAGCACGCTACAGCAAGCCAAGAGCTCAGGGAGCCACCCTGGATCTCCACTCCATAAGCCCTTGCTCCACGGCCGCCATGGGACCTTCCTTCCCACAGTCCCACCCTCATTTCCACCCTTTTTCCATTTACTCTCCTCCTTTCCCATCAATCCCCAGCTGCCAGCCCCTGCCCCCATCAGTTTGGGGGTCCCAGTCCCCCCTTTTGCCCCTTTCCCAACCCTTTTCACACAATCCTCCCAATCCCCAGCCCCCTCCTGCTCAGTTTTGAGATCCCACCCTTCCCATTCCCTAATTTCTAAGCTTTCCCACACCTCTCCCATCATCCCCCAGTCCTCAGCCCCCTTCCCATTCTTGCTTTAGGGGGTCCCACTCCCCCTCCAACTCATTTTATGGGTCCCACACACCCATTTTCTCTCCTCTCCCCACCTTCCCCACCATACCCGAGTCCTCTTCCACCCCCTCGGCTCACCTGAGAACTCCATGCCTGTGGCCAGGGGGGCTCCCAGCACCACCAGTGCCACCAGTATGGCCCCAGCTGCCCCATCCCCAGCACTTGGCAGGTGCTGAAACCTCCCCTCTCCCTTAATTCTGCTCCCAGGGGGCACTGGGGGTGAGGGGGGCCCAGGTGGGGAGCTCTGGGTGCGGCAGATCCACCTGGCACCTGGGCAGTCATCAGCGAGAAAAGCTCAGAGTGGCTGAAAATTGTTTAGTGACTTCTTTGATTGGCTGAGGAAAGGCCCAGGAGCTGAGATAAGGACCAGGAGAGCTCCTGCCCCGATCAGCCGCATGGAAACACAGACCCAGTCTGGGGACAGGGATTGCATTTATTAGCAATGAAATCAGAGCACGAGAATGAGAAGTGAAATAAATCTCTCAAACATTCCCCGCAACCATGGGGATCATCTGGAACAGGGGTCACCAGGTCTCTGCCCAACGGGGGTCACTGTGCATCACCCCACATGGATCCTCTGCTGCGAGATGAAGTTGGAGCTCTTCCTGCACTTGGGGCACTCGCAGGGCTTCCCTTACTGGTGGCACTGTTGGTGTCTGGTCAAGTGAGAGCTCCTGGAGAAGCTCTTCCCGCACTCGGGACACTCATAGGGCCTCTCCCCAGTGTGGATCATCTGGTGGCAGATAAGGTGATTGCTCCGGCTGAAGCTCTTCCCACACTCAGGACACTCGTAGGGCCTCTCCCCGGTGTGGATGCGTTTGTGCCTGGTGAGGTCGGAGTTGTACCTGAAGCCCTTCCCACAGTCGGGGCAGCGGAAGGGCCTCTCATCGGTGTGAATCCGCTGGTGCAGGAGGAGATTGGAGCTGGTCTGAAAGCTCTTCCCGCACTCGGGACACTCGTAGGGCCTCTCCCTGGTGTGGATGCGTTTGTGCCTGGTGAGGTCGGAGTTGTACCTGAAGCCCTCCCCGCAGTCGGGGCAGCGGAAGGGCCTCTCATCTGTGTGAATCCGCTGGTGCAGGAGGAGACTGGAGCTGGTCTGAAACCTCTTCCCACACTCCCCACACTCGTAGGGCCGTTCCCCTGTGTGGATCATCTGGTGACGAATCAGGTTGGAGCTTGTGCTGAAGCTCTTCCCACATTCCCCACACACATAGGGCCGTTCCCCTGTGTGGATCAACCGGTGGTGGATCAGGGTGGTGCTCTGGCTGAAGCTCTTCCCACATTCCAAGCACTTGAAGCGTTTCTCCCTAGTGTGATGCTGCTCGTGGACCACCAGGTTTGAGCTCTGGCTGGATCTCCGGCCGCCATCCCGGCACAGGGTGGGTCTTTCCTCCTCACAGCTCCCTGGGCTGCGTTTGCAGCCCCTCCTCCTGTGGGATCTCCGGTGGTTTTCCTCCCCGCTGGATTCCTGCGATGTGGAGCTACTCAAAACGGCCTCTTCCACCAGGTTCTGCCGCGGGGATTTGTCCTCCCTGGGCTCTGTCCTCAGCTCCTTGTCTGGGGGAGGAAGGACAAGGAGAGGATGGCATTTGCCTGCGTGCCACAGGGAAGGGGAAGGAGATCCCCCCAGTCCGTCCCCGGCAGGACGGCGTCAGCAGCGGGGTTGTCCTGCAGCCGGGGGCGATGCTGGGCTGGGAGATGGAGCAGGAGAGAGGGGGAAACGGGCAGGGACTTCCTCCTCACCTGCCTGGGTGTTCCGGGGCATCTTCCTCTTCCTCACAGCCTCCTCCTCCATCTGGCCGAGGTTTGGGAGTGGGAAATCCTGGTGTGGAGGGAAAAACAAGGTGTGAGTGTGATGGTTTAGGGGTTCCTCCTGCCCAAGTTCTTCTCTAGAAGTCACTGGGCATATCATCCCTGTAAAATCCTCTCAAACACCGTGCTGGTTTTAACTGGCATGAGAAATGAACCCCACTGATCTGCCCCAAGAGAGATTAAGGTGGGAGTTACAATTCACCAAAGAGATAACAAGAAATACCATGATACAGCTGTAACCCACAAAGGCTGAGTATAACCAGGCACCCTGGGACAAGAGCAGAACGGTGGTGGTTAGTTCCTGTGCTGAGCACCACCTGGTCCCGCTGCATGCAAAGCAAAAGGAAAGAAAACAAAACCTGTTGGTCAGAGTGGTGGACACAGCCCTGTCCAAGTGATGGGAGCAGTCTTGTCAACAGCGGTGGTCACAGTCCTCTTGGAGTCCTGCTCCTGCCCTGGATCTGTTAAGTGTTGCCAGAAGGCCCCAAACCCAGATTTTATATGCTCAGGTTCAGGTGGGAATGCTCAGCCCCTCCCCCAGGGCGGGCAGTTTCACAATGGAATGATGTCATCCTGGGAGTCATGGGGTATTTTGGGAGCCTTGATGGTCTCAGTCCTTGCAGCTGCCCATTGTGCTGGGGCCATTCAGTCCATGATGGCCCATCAGCAGAGGTGAGCCCTCAGGCTGGGTGGGACTGTGCTGCTGCTACCCCGGAGGGAGTTATCACAGCTGAGTCATTGGTGTGCAGAAAAAGAAACACTGCCCTGCCTCCCAGGGTTTGCCTCTCCTTCCTTATCTCATTTAACAGCCAGCTCCTCATAGCCTGAGGGGTCGGGGGTGCACTGGGCAGCTCCTGCAAACGACCCATCATGAACAGCTCATCAGAAATGAGATAAGGGGAGTGGAATGCACAGTTTGGTCCCACCCACAGAGGGCTAAAGTGGCACCCTGCTCCTGTCAGCAGCACAGGCTGGCAGGCAGATGGCATTGTAAGGTCTTGCTCCACTTGGCTTTCAGCCCAGTAACCCACGGGCAGGGTCCCTTCCCACCCCAGTCCTTCTGGGGCTTCTGGCAGGGACTCACTTCCCTTTCCTTCCTCCCTCTGCTTCCAGCTGGGAATGTGCTGGGAAATGGCCAGCAAAGCAGCCTTTGCTGTCTGCTCTGGGAGCCCACCCAGCTGCTGGACCTTGTCCCCTGGCCCTGCACAGCTCCCGTGGGAGGCACGGCAGGACCAGCACCCTGCGAGCCTCGGCAATGCCCCTCTGGGATCCACGGCACACCCTCCAGGGATCTGGAATTCCAGTTCCCAGCAAGGAGAAGATGTTCCTGCCCTTGAAGGCAAAGCTCTCAGGAAGGAGCCAGAAGCCAAGTGCAGCAAGATCTTACAGTGACATTTCACTGCCAGCCTTCATCACCTCACCCATGGTTGTTTTAGCTGGTGGATTGGGAACAAAATCAGAGGAGGGCCTTTGGTGGGAGCTGCCCTGGGTCCAGAGAGACACTGAGAGACAAACAGAGCAGGCAAAGAAAGGCAGAAGAGGAAGGAGGACACAAATACAGCCAGCTGAGAAGGTGGCACTCTGGAAACCAGACCGGAACTGACTGAAAATGAATGTTACAGAAAGAAATAATTTGGAATTTTGATTTCCTATCAAAATACCATTTCCTGCCTTTCTCACAAACCTCCTCCTGCTGTCATTCTGCAGGGCTTTCACAAAGTGCTCTGCTCTGAGTGGATGTTCCAGGCTGCAGACACAAGGAAACCCGGAATGGGCTTCTTCCTGCTCCTGGGGAGTTTGACATCCTCACCTGAGGAGATGAGGAGGCGCCAGAAGAAAAGGGCAGCTGGGCTTCACCCTTCCACAGGAATAAGAGGGGGAAAGTCTCTCGTCCTCTCTGTCGCTGCTCCCACAGGGATGTGAAGGCTGATCCCAGACCCCCAAGGGTCACATTCAGGGCTGCCTTCCCGCAATGCTCGCGTGGAATGGAGGGGCAGCGTGGCAGCACCTGGATCTTGGACCACCCAGCTGCCCCCCATGTTTGGAGGTGCCTGAGGAGGGCTGGGATGGTGCCAGGGACATCCTGCAGTGACACCTCAGCTGTCCCGCTCTGCGTGTGCTCAGTCCCAAACCTCACCCTGATCCTGATCTCAATCTCCCTCCACGTTTAGACAAACTCACCGTCCTGTGTTTAATCTCATCCCATTCCCAGAATCATCTAGCCCCAGACCCAATCCCAACCCCAGCCCTAAAGCCAATCCTACATTTAGCCTTAACCCCAATCCCAGCTGTAATCCAAATCTCAGCCCTAACTCCAACCCCAGCCCCAATCCCAGCCCCTTCCTAAACCCTGAGCCCCAAACCAAATCCCACATTTAGCCCGAGCTGCAATCCCAGCTGCAATTCCAGCCCCTGCCCCAGCCTCCAGTGTTATCCCAAATCCCATGTTCAGCTCTAATTCCAAACCCAGCCCCAATTCCAATTCCAACTCTAACTCCAACCCCAGGGCCAAATTTAGCCCTAACTCCAGCCTCAACACCAGCCCCAGTCCACACTCCAGTCCCACATTTAGCTCTGTGACCGCCTCTGAGATCCACACGTAAGAATAGACAAAGCCCAGGAAGAGCCCTCTCTTCTTTCCGGAGCTGGGACCGCAGGATGCTGCGGGCCCCTGCTGGGCCAGGCCAGGCTGGGCCACGGCCATCCTGGAGCCGATGGGCCCTGGTCCACCCGCGGAACCCCCCCAGGGCCCTGCTATGTGCAGACGCGCTCCCCCTCTCCAGTGTGGCCAAGATTCAGCTGAAGCTGCCCTGCTGCCTGGCAAAAGATCATGTGAGCAACAGCGATAAGCGACATTCCTGCTGCAAGGCCTGGGTGACATTAACCCTTTTAGTGCTGTGAAGAGCTGAAAACCTGAGGGAAGAGAAAGAGGAGATGCTTAAAGCTGAAATTCTGTTGGAAAGCTATGATGTATCAGAGCACCCGTTGTAATTTCATGAAGGCATGGGGGGTGGAGCGTTCAACTTGTGCTTGAGAGCAAAAGCACCTGCGCTGAGATAGGCAGATGCTGAAGCAGCTGTAATTTCATGAGAAGTTTGAATAGGGAGAGATGGAAGCGATGAGGACTTTTGCTCCAAATGGAAAAGGAAAAGACCTCAGTTCCTAGAGATGCTCCCAGAGATAGTCCTAGAGATGAAGATGAGGAAGACCCTTTGCTCCCAGGGAAGGAGAAGGGCCTGTGTTCTTAGAGATGAAATGCTCCCAGAGATGGGTGAAGAGAACTTCTGTTTCTGGACGGCTCAACCTTAAAATTGCACCTCAGTAGCTCAAGATTGTACCCTCAAAAGCGGTTCTGGGAAAAGCTGCAGGTCGTGGGAGGGGACTCTCACATGATGAGAGCAGAGAACCAACCCGGGCGGCTGTCTCGTTGTGATAATGTTTTCATAGCATGGGCAAGAGAGACTCCTCTTCCTAAATGGACTGAACAAGGTTATTATGGAAGTGGTAAACAGACTGAACATCTCAAGGGTTGTCTTTTTACATTGTCAGTGGGAGAAGGGAGAAAGGTGTTGGGGGGAGGGAGGAGAAGTATTCTGAAGGTGTGGTATGACTTTTTTCTTCTTTTAGGTCTGTTCATAAACTTGTTTATATTCTTTCAAGTTTGGTGCCTACTTTGCATTTCTCCTAATTCTTATCTCTCAGTAGATAAACAGTAATGAGGATTTTGGACGAAACCACTATAGTAAATTGGTGTTTCCGCCCGGGAGCAAACCTAACCCGCTACAGCCCCTCAGCCCAGGACACCAACCCCCATCAATGGAGCTCCCACTCAGTGCCATGGAGACTCTCAAGGCCACCCCCAGCCCCACAGGGTACCCCTTGTCCCCATCAGATCCGACACCACCTCCAAAGTGAGCGCTCCCGGGCACAGCCAGGGCCGTGCCACCCTGCAGCTCCCTGCAAACCACAGTGGCGGCTTCGAGGTCACAACCCGAGTCTCAGACAGTTTCCCACTCTTTATGTCTGGAGCTGACCAAGAAATGCCCCATGGTGGGGTGCCCCTTTCCTGCAGTCACCGCAATGACCAACGGCAAACTGAGCCCTCGCTGAGGCTTTCCCCAGGAGATGCTGCATTTGTTCCCCCGCAGGGCAGCCTGTTCTTTTGCGGGGCAGTGGGCACAGGGGCAACAGCAGCCCCGAAGGAAGTGGGATTGCGTGCGGTACAGCCTGACACCAAACAGATTTCAGTGTCATGAAGGCAGAGGAGAGGGGGTCCCTGGGAGGCCAAGGCAGGCAGATCTGATTGTCCTGGCACGTTTCATCTGGGAACAGTCCTTGGATACACAGAAATTTGGAAGAGGAATCTCAGTTTTGGCCATGGCCCCTGGAGGAGAAGGACGGATCTGTTCCATAGGAAGGAAAGCACGGAGCCCCAGAGCTCCAGGGGCAGATGAGAAGTGACTCTCAACATTCCAAGATCAGCTGGAGCTGTCCCGTGGCCCCCAGGAGGCCAAGCCAGCCAGAGCTGTTCCATGTTCCCTTGGTTCCACAGAGCCCCTCAGTGTCACAAAGGTGTCCTTGGCTCCACGGGGCCCAGCAGCGTCACAAAGGTGTCCTTGGCTCCACGGGGCCCAGCAGTGTCACAATGGACTCTGCGACTCCATGAGGACCTGCAGGAGCACCATGGTCTCCTTGGATCCATGGGGCCACTCAGAAGCACACCGGCCCCTTGGTTCCATGGGGCCCAGCAGTGCCCCGATGATCCCCGTGGATCCAATTCTAAAATTACAGGGCACCCAAGCAAAAATGCAGGAAAAGGACAAACAGCTCCTTACTATAAAATACAGAGAGAGCAGAACAGAACAAACACCACCACGGGAACAGAAGTTTCCCACCCGCTAAGCACAAACCATCATGGGATACTGCATCCTTGACTCAGCCCCAAGACAGGTTTGAGGAATGAGCCTTGTGGCAGCCCACCCGGCACAGAGGATTTTCCATCTGGCAACACGGGGGATGCTCTGGGGGCTGCTGAGAGACTGAAATGTTGTGGTTCACGGCTGAAACTGTCAGGAAGGGCTTTTTGCCCATTGCCATAATGTAGTGGTTTGGTCCAAAATACTCATTACTGTTTATCTGCTGAGAGATAAGAATTAGGAGAAATGCAAAGCAGGCACCAAACTTGAAAGAATATAAAGAAGTTTATGAACAGACCTAAAAGAGGCAAAAAAAAAATAAATTATACCATACCTTTAGAACTCTCCTCCTCTGCCCACCTTCCTCCCTTCTCCCACTGACAATGTAAAAAGACAACCCTTAAGATGTTCAGTCTGTTTACCACTTCCATAATAACCTTGGTCAGGCCATTTAGAAAGTCTCTTCTTGCTCGTGCCATGAAAACAGTATCACAACGAGACAGCCGCCTACTTCGAAATATTGTTCAGTCCATTTAGGAAGAGGAGTCTCTCTGCCTGCATGTGAGCCCCTTCCCCCGACTTGCAGCTTTTCCCACAACTGCTTTCAAGGGTCCACTCTTGAAGTTTTTTGGGGTACAATTTTAAGGTTGAGCCGTTCAGAAACAAAAAACAGAGGCCCTTCTCCCTCCCTGGGAGCAAAGGGTCTTCCTCATCTTCATCGTTAAGACTATCTCTGGGAGCATCTCTAGGGACTGAGGTTTTCTCCTTTCCCATTTGGAGCAAAAGTCCATCTCTCCCTGTCCAAACTTCTCATGAAATTACAGCTGCATCAGCATCTGCCTATCTCAGCGCAGGTGCTTTCGCTTACAAGTTCAGCACTCCACCCCCCATATCTTTCTGAAATTACGACGGGATACTCTGATATATCAGAGCTTCACAACAGAATTTCAGCTTTAAACATCTCCTCTCTCTCTTCCCTCAGGTTTTCAGCTCTTCACAGCAATAAAAGTGTTACTCTCACCTCGGCCTTGCAGCTGGAATGTGGCTTATTGCTGTTGGTCACCTGACCTCTGCCGGACAGTGGTGCCGCTCTGCTGAAATCTTGGCCGCAGTGGAGGGGGGTGGTTCCAAGCCGCTCTGGCTGCCCACAGCCCTGCTGGCGGGGGTCATCCTGGAGCCGTGGCCCGGCCTGGCCTGGCCCAAGCAGGGCCTGGGCCTGGCCCACTGGGCCCCGCTCGGGCCCCGCAGCCACCTGCCCCAGAGCCGGAAATGAGAGAGAGCTTAGGGGGGAGTTTGTCTGTTCTTAAGTGTGGATCACAGAGGCGGTCACAACTTTAAGTGGCTTAAAGAATTGTCCATATTCAAACTGGCCAGCTGATAGGTTCTATCAGGTCTCAGAGGAAACTGTAAGCACCCCTTAGCAAGGACATCCCTTCTGCGACTATGCTTGCTAACCTATGACAATCCCTGACTCAGCCCCAAGACAGGTTTGAGGAATGAGCCTTGTGGCAGCCCACTCGGCACAGAGGATTTTCCATCTGGCAACACGGGGGATGCTCTGGGGGCTGCGGAGAGACTGAAATGTTGTGGTTCACGGCCGAAACATTGTTAGGAAGGGCTTTTTGCCCATTATGGCAGAACTGTATAAAGGAGCTGTGACCACCCAAGCCCCTCCGTCCCTGAATGTGCCTCCTGAGGGGAACTTTGGGCTGCACCTTGAGCTAAGGGACCTTGAGATCAGGGAAAGGGGACTCTTACCCAGGGATCTCAGGTCTAGGGAGAAGGAAACAAGGCTGAGGGAGGAGAATGAATCCACCAGAAAGCCAAGGCCAGGGCTGTCCTGAAAATCAGCCCTGGCTGGGGTCGGGCTGGGGGAGGCCCCAGCCCCCAGACCCATTTGCTGAGGCCAGGTTTGCACCTCCATCCCCCAACCAAGGGGGTAGGAGGGGAGTTTGGGGGTGGGGGGTAACCCCTGCCCAGGGGGAGTGAACACCACCCCCCTTACCCAGACTGGCTCCAGTGTGAAACCCCCACCCCAGGAAGGCCACACACACAGGGGACAGTGTCACACTCGCCCCTCCCCAGGGGAGGTCTCTGTCCCGGTCACTCCCTTGCTCTCCCCCCTTTTCTCTTTCACAGCCTGGGGGCCTTTGCCAAATGTGAGAATCATTTTTCTCTTTATCCCTGCCACCTCCGTGACAGCTACACAGAGTTTATCCTTCCTTTAAATCATCTGTATTGGGCTGAAGTTTCACTTTTCTTTTACAGGAACCTGCCAGCAGCTGAGCTGGAGCTGTGTGGGAACCGCTGGACCTTTGAATTGCCACCATAACTGCTTGTGCTGTCGGTTCATTCATGCTTGGGGTTTGTTTGTGTTTTCATCACAAGTGACTTGTGGGAAGAGCAAACATTGCTCAAAGCATTTTGTGTAGAGTTAAGTTTGATTTCTGCCAAGTTTATTTTGTCCGGTGCCCAGGGGATGCTCAAGGGGTCTCTGTGTGCCTCTCGTGCTGGGGGATGCAGGGGAGGGGCTCGGTGGGGTTGTCCCAGTCCCTTTCACCCCAGGGCACTCCTGAGGGGGTGTCCCTGTCCCTGTCACCCTTGCGGATTCCCAAGGGGTTGTCCCTGTCCCTCTAACGCCAGGGCATTCCCAAGGGTGTGTCCCTGTCCCTCTCATCCCAGGGCATTCCCGAGGGGTGTCCCTGTCCCTTTCACCCTTGGGGATGCTCGGGCATCTCCATCCCTCTCGCCCCAGGGAATGCTTGTGCGGGGCTGGGGAGCAGGAGCTCTGTGTCCCTCTCACTGCTGAGTGTGCTCAGGGGCTCTCCAACCTTCTCATACCTGGGGAGGCCGGGGGGGTCTCTGTCCCTCTCACCCCTGGGGTGACCCTGCCCAAGCACCATTGGGGTGAGAGCGACAGAGACACCCCCAAAGCCCCACAAGCACCTCCCAAGAATCCCAAGGGGAGATGGACAGAGACCCTCACTGGGCACCGAGTGGGGTGAGAGGGACAGAGACCATCCCCACCCCCTGATCGTTCCCAGGCAAGAACGGCTTGGAGACCCCCCCAGGACTCCCCAGGTAGGAGAGGGACAGAGACAACCCCGGGCTGTGCATCCTCCTCTCCCACGGGGTGGATCGGGGGGATTGCTGTGCTCCTATCCCAAATGTGGGGCCAGGGTTATCTCTGTCCTCCTCCCATTTGGAGGGGCCAAGGTATCCCCATCCTCCTTTCATTTGGGGGGACAGTGGCTGGACTCCATTCTCCTCACCTTTGCAGGGGACAGGGGTGCTCTCTGTCCTCGTCGCCCTGGGGGATTCTGCCTCCTCCTTACCTTTGGGGCAACCCTAGTGGTCCCTGTTCTTCTTGCCCCAGGGAGGCCTCCCTCCTCTTCCTCTTTAGGGAGGAGTCTGGGGGTGGTCTCCATCCTCTTTACCTTTGGGGGGGGCAGGGGTGGTCTCCATCCTTCTTGCCCAGGGGAAAGGCCACGGGCAGGTCTCTGTCATCTTCCCCTTTAGGGGGCCCAAGGGGGTCTACATCTTCCTCACCCTTGGGGGAACCATGAGGGGAACTGCAGTGGTGTCCATCCACTTCCACTATGGGTGGGCCAGGGGGTCTCTGTCCTTCTCCCCTTTGGGGAGAGCTGGGGGTGTCCTTTGTCCTCCACCCGTATGTGGAGGTGCGTGGGGCTCTCCGTGTCTGCACCCTCGGGGAGGGAGCTCTCCGTCCCTCTCGCTCTGCTTGCTGCGGCCGCTGATGTCCGGCCCACGCACCCGTTACCGGTGACGGCGACACGGGGCGCAGCGGCGGCTTGGGGCACGAGGGAGCTGGGCTGGGGCTCCCCCTCCACATTGTGCTGCGATCGGGCCCACGGGGGCGGGCGCCGCTCCCACCTCCCCCCAACCACCCACACACCCTCCAGCCTGAGCTGGTCGCGGGGTTCCCGCGTTTCGGGGCCAAGGGCGCGGAGCCCCACTCGGCTCTGTCTTCTCCACTCGGCTCTCACTCCTGCACTCTGCCCACTCCACTGCACTCTGCCCACTCGGCTTGGCTCGCGCCCCTCTGCTCAGCTCACTCCGCTCCTCTCCTCTCTCCCTGCTCCGGTCAGCTTTCCCCGCTCCGCTCGACTCTGTCTGCTCCACTCGGCTCTCATCCCTGCACTCTGTCCACTCCACACCACTCACCCCGCTCTGCTCCTCTCTCCCCACTCCTCTGCGCCGCAGCAGCACCGGATCCCGCACTAAACAATGGCCATGATCGCCCCTTTATAGGGGCATGGGAGCCCCGCCCCCCGTGGCAGCAGCCAATGGATGCCGAGGAACAAATAATGAGGGGCGGAGCAAAGAAGATGAGAAAGAAACGTGGTTGGCCGAGAAGGTGCAGGTTCCATGAGGGATGGGGTGGGCGTGGCTTCAGGCAGGGGCGGGGCCAGGAATGGGGTGGGGAAGGGGTTGCTGTGAAACCGGGATTTGGGCTGGATTAGGCTGGGATTAGGGTTGAGAGGGGGCTGGGGGTGGGGCTGGGAGTGGGGTTAGAGCTGGGACTGGGGTCAGGGCTAAAGGTGTGTAGTGGTTTGGTCCAAAATACTCATTACTGTTTACCTTCTGTGAGATAAGAATTAGGAGAAATGCAAAGCAGGCACCAAACTTGAAAGAATATAAACAAGTTTATGAACAGACCTAAAAGAAGAAAAAAGTCATACCACACCTTCAGAATACTTCTCCTCCCACCCCCCCAACACCTTTCTCCCTTCTCCCACTGGCAATGTAAAAAGACAACCCTTGAGATGTTCAGTCTGTTTACCACTTCCATAATAACCTTGTTCAGTCCATTTAGGAAGTGGAGTCTCTCTTGCCCATGCTATGAAAACATTATCACAACGAGACAGACGCCCGGGTTGGTTCTCTGCTCGCATCATGTGAGAGTCCCCTCCCACGACCTGCAGCTTTTCCCAGAACCGCTTTAGAGGGTACAATCTTGAGCTACTGAGGTGCAATTTTAAGGTTGAGCCGTCCAGAAACAGAAGTTCTCTTCACCCATCTCTGGGAGCATTTCATCTCTAAGAACAGAGGCCCTTCTCCTTCCCTGGGAGCAAAGGGTCTTCCTCATCTTCATCTCTAGGACTATCTCTGGGAGCATCTCTAGGAACTGAGGTCTTCTCCTTTTCCATTTGGAGCAAAAGTCCTCATCGCTTCCATCTCTCCCTATTCAAACTTCTCATGAAATTACAGCTGCTTCAGCATCTGCCTATCTCAGCGCAGGTGCTTTTGCTCTCAAGCACAAGTTGAACGCTCCACCCCCCAAGCCTTCATGAAATTACAACGGGTGCTCTGATACATCATAGCTTTCCAACAGAATTTCAGCTTTAAGCATCTCCTCTTTCTCTTCCCTCAGGTTTTCAGCTCTTCACAGCACTAAAAGGGTTAATGTCACCCAGGCCTTGCAGCTGGAATGTCACTTATCGCTGTTGCTCACATGATCTTTTGCCAGGCAGCAGGGCAGCTTCAGCTGAATCTTGGCCACACTGGAGAGGAGGAGTGCGTCTGCACATAGCAGGGCCCTGGGGGGGTTCCGCGGGTGGACCAGGGCCCATCGGCTCCAGGATGGCCGTGGCCCAGCCTGGCCTGCCGGGCCCTGCATGGGGCCTGCAGCCACCTGTCCCAGTGCCAGAAACGAGAGAGAGCTCTGCCCGGGCTTTGTCTGTTTTTATGTGTGGATCACAGAGGCGGTCACAATTTTAAGTGGTTTAAAGAATTGTCCATACTCAAACTGGCCAGCTGATAGGTTCTGTCAGGTCACAGAGGAGCTGTAAGCACCCCTTTGCAAGAACATCACTTCCGAGACTATGCTTTGCTAACCCACGACAGGTGGGATTGGTGTGAGGGCTGGGGCTGGGATTGGGGCTGGAACTGGGACTGGGATTGGGATTAGCTCTAATAATGGTACGGGATATGGGTTGCCACTGGGGCTAGGTTTGGATTTAGAGCTAAATGTGGGACTGGAGTGTGGGCCGGGGCTGGTGTTGAGGCTGGAGTTAGGGCTAAATTTGGCCCTGGGGTTGGGGTTAGAGTTGGAATTGGGGCTGGGTTTGGAATTAGAGCTGAACATGGGATTTGGGATAACGCTGGAGGCTGGGGCAGGGGCTGGAATTGCAGCCGGGATTGCAGCTCGGGCTAAACGTGGGATTTGGTTTGGGGCTGAGGGTTTAGGAAGGGGCTGGGATTGGGGCTGGGGTTGGAGTTAGGGCTGAGATTTGGATTACAGCTGGGATTGGGGTTAAGGCTAAATGTAGGATTGGCTTTAGATCTGGGGTTGGGATTGGGTCTGGGGCTAGACGAGTCTGGGACTGGGATGAGATTAAACACGGGACGGTGAGTTTGTCTAAACGTGATGTGAGACTGAGATCAGGATCAGGGTGAGGTTTGGGACAGAGCACACGCAGAGCGGGACAGCTGAGGCGTCACTGCAGGATGTCCCTGGCACCGTCCCAGCCCTCCTCAGGCACCTCCAAACATGGGGGGCAGCTGGGTGGTCCAAGATCCAGGTGCTGCCACGCTGCCCCTCCATTCCACGCGAGCATTGCGGGAAGGCAGCCCTGAATGTGACCCTTGGGGGTCTGGGATCAGCCTTCACATCCCTGTGGGAGCAGCGACAGAGAGGACGAGAGACTTTCCCCCTCTTATTCCTGTGGAAGGGTGAAGCCCAGCTGCCCTTTTCTTCTGCTGCCTCCTCATCTCCTCAGGTGAGGATGTCAAACTCCCCAGGAGCAGGAAGAAGCCCATTCCGGGTTTCCTTGTGTCTGCAGCCTGGAACATCCACTCAGAGCAGAGCACTTTGTGAAAGCCCTGCTGAATGACAG
Source organism: Corvus hawaiiensis (assembly GCF_020740725.1). NCBI lineage: Eukaryota > Metazoa > Chordata > Aves > Passeriformes > Corvidae > Corvus > Corvus hawaiiensis. The sequence goes on from NC_063247.1 coordinate 89,725, forward strand.
CAGGAGGAGGTTTGTGAGAAAGGCAGGAAATGGTATTTTGATAGGAAATCAAAATTCCAAATTATTTCTTTCTGTCACGTTCATTTTCAGTCAGTTCTGGTCTGGTTTCCAGAGTGCCACCTTCTCAGCTGACTGTATTTGTGTCCTCCTTCCTCTTCTGCCTTTCTTTGCCTGCTCTGTTTGTCTCTCAGTGTCTCTCTGGACCCAGGGCAGCTCCCACCAAAGGCCCTCCTCTGATTTTGTTCCCAATCCACCAGCTAAAACAACCATGGGTGAGGTGATGAAGGCTGGCAGTGAAATGTCACTGTAAGATCTTGCAGTACTTTGCTTTTGAATCCTTCCTGAGAGCTTTGCCTTCAAGGGCAGAACATCTTCTCCTTGCTGGGAACTGGAATTCCAGATCCCTGGAGGGTGTGCCGTGGATCCCAGAGGGGCATTCCCGAGGCTCGCAGGGTTCTGGTCCTGCCGTGCCTCCCACGGGAGCTGTGCAGGGCCAGGGGACAAGGTCCAGCAGCTGGGTGGGCTCCCAGAGCAGACAGCAAAGGCTGCTTTGCTGGCCATTTCCCAGCACATTCCCAGCTGGAAGCAGAGGGAGGAAGGAAAGGGAAGCGAGTCCCTGCCAGAAGCCCGGAAGGACTGGGGTGGGAAGGGACCCTGCCCGTGGGTTACTGGGCTGAAAGCCAAGTGGAGCAAGACCTTACAATGCCATCTGCCTGCCAGCCTGTGCTGCTGACAGGAGCAGGGGGCCACTTTAGCCCTCTGTGGGTGGGACCAAACGGTGCATTCCACTCCCCTTATCTCATTTCTGATGAGCTGTTCATGATGGGTCATTTGCAGGAGCTGCCCAGTTCACCCCCGACCCCTCAGGCTATGAGGAGCTGGCTGTTAAATGAGATAAGGAAGGAGAGGCAAACCCTGGGAGGCAGGGCAGTGTTTCTTTTTCTGCACACCAATGACTCAGCTGTGATAACTCCCTCTGGGGTAGCAGCAGCACAGTCCCACCCAGCCTGAGGGCTCACCTCTGCTGATGGGCCATCATGGACTGAATGGCCCCAGCACAATGGGCAGCTGCAAGGACTGAGACCATCAAGGCTCCCAAAATATCCCATGACTCCCAGGATGACATGGTTCCATTGTGAAACTGCCCGCCCTGGGGGAGGGGCTGAGCATTCCCACCTGAACCTGAGCATATAAAATCTGGGTTTGGGGCCTTCTGGCAACACTTAACAGATCCAGGGCAGGAGCAGGACTCCAAGAGGACTGTGACCACCGCTGTTGACAAGACTGCTCCCATCACTTGGACAGGACTGTGTCCACCACTCTGACCAACAGGTTTTGTTTTCTTTCCTTTTGCTTTGCATGCAGCGGGACCAGGTGGTGCTCGGCACAGGAACTAACCAGCACCGTTCTGCTCTTGTCCCAGGGTGCCTGGTTATACTCAGCCTTTGTGGGTTACAGCTGTATCATGGTATTTCTTGTCATCTCTTTGGTGAATTGTAACTCCCACCTTAATCTCTCTTGGGGCAGATCAGTGGGGTTCATTTCTCATGCCAGGTAAAACCAGCACGGTGTTTGAGAGGATTTTACAGTCATGATACAGCCGGTGACTTCTAGAGAAGAACCAAAATGATTTTAATTTTTTTTTCCGCTTCCACGTGCCCCTTAAGTTGGGCGCCAAATTTATGTCTTGGTTTTGGAGACAAGACCTCAGGAGGAAACACTCTGGAATGAGTGTCTCCTCCAAACGGAAAAGGGCCTCCCCTTTTCCTCCACCAGTAAGACAAGTGGGTCACAAGAACTGGAAGTGGGAAATAAACCCCAAACTGTTTATTAACACCAAACAAAGCAGGGTAGAACAGGGGGAAAAAAAACCCCGAAGTACAACAAATTCCCAGAGAGGGAACAGACACATGGGCTCGGACCAGCCAGGGCCACCCCGCGGGCCCACCAGGGCCAACTCACAGGCTCCCTGGATCGTAGGGAAGGGAAGGGAGGCAGTGAGGCAAGGGGAGGGAAGAGAAAAAGAACAAGAAAAACCAACAGAACCATTTTCCAGCTAGCCAGAACACCAAAAACCCAAGGAGCCACACAGCGCTCCCGGCGCACTCCGTCCCAGGCCCTGCCGAGACCCCGGAGCCCCCGAGCCGTTGGGCTCTAGCTGTTGAACCGACCCGCACCCGGGCCCCGTGGATCCAGCCCCACCCCTGGGTCCATCCTAAAGACACAGCGTCCTTGGGCATTGAGCGGAGGGTTAAGGAATAAAGCAGCCTCATAACATCACCCCAGGACAGTGTTCCAGTAGCGGGCCTGTTTCTCCCCATACCGTGTGTCCCCCACGCAGTGCCCCACCTTGCTGTCCAAGTGCAGGAGCTGCTCCAGGCTGTAGCTGAACCTCACCACCAACCTCGCCTGTTTGGTACCATTAATGAAGCGACACTCGGACTTTACCATGTGCTGGAAGAGCCCTGTGTAAGCAGGACACAGGTCAGGGGGTGCTCCCCCAGCAGCCCCCAGCACCCTACAGCAAGCCAAGAGCTCAGGGGGCCACCCTGGATCCCCACTCCATAAGCCCTTGCTCCACGGCCGCCATGGGACCTTCCTTCCCACAGTCCCACCCTCATTTCCACCCTTTTTCCATTTACTCCCCTCCTTTCCCATCAATCCCCAGCTGCCAGCCCCTGCCCCCATCAGTTTGGGGGTCCCAGTCCCCACTTTTGACCCTTTCCCAACCCTTTTCACACAATCCTCCCAATCCCCAGCCCCCTCCTGCTCAGTTTTGGGATCCCACCCTTCCCATTCCTCTCCCATCATCCCCCAGTCCTCAGCCCCTTTCCCATTCTTGCTTTAGGGGGTCCCACTCCCCCTCCAACTCATTTTATGGGTCCCACCCACCCATTTTCCCTCCTCTCCCCACCTTTCCCACCATACCCGCGTCCTCTTCCACCCCCTCGGCTCACCTGAGAGCTCCATGCCTGTGGCCAGGGGGGCTCCCAGCACCACCAGTGCCACCAGTATGGCCCCAGCTGCCCCATCCCCAGCACTTGGCAGGTGCTGAAACCTCCCCTCTCCCTTAATTCTGCTCCCGGGGGGCACTGGGGGTGAGGAGGGGCCCAGGTGGGGAGCTCTGGGTGCGGCAGATCCACCTGGCACCTGGGCAGTCATCAGCGAGAAAAGCTCAGAGTGGCTAAAAATTGTTTAGTGACTTCTTTGATTGGCTGAGGAAAGGCCCAGGAGCTGAGATAAGGACCAGGAGAGCTCCTGCCCCGATCACCAGCATGGAAAAACAGACCCAGTCTGGGGACAGGGATTGCATTTATTAGCAATGAAATCAGAGCACGAGAATGAGAAGTGAAATAAATCTCTCAAACATTCCCCCAACCATGGGGATCATCTGGAACAGGGGTCACCAGGTCTCTGCCCAACGGGGGTCACTGTGCATCACCTCACATGGATCCTCTGCTGCGAGATGAAGTTGGAGCTCTTCCTGCACTTGGGGCACTCGCAGGGCTTCCCTTACTGGTGGCACTGTTGGTGTCTGGTCAAGTGAGAGCTCTTGGAGAAGCTCTTCCCACACTTGGAACACTCGTAGGGCCTCTCCCCGGTGTGGATTCGTTTGTGGTTGGTGAGGCCGGAGTTGTACCTGAAGCCCGTCCCGCAGTCGGGGCAGCGGAAGGGCCTCTCATCTGTGTGAATCCGCTGGTGCAGGAGGAGACTGGAGCTGGTCTGAAACTTCTTCCCACACTCCCCACACTCGTAGGGCCGTTCCCCTGTGTGGATCATCTGGTGGCAAATCAGGTGGGAGCGGCGGCTGAAGCTCTTCCCACATTCCCCACACACATAGGGCCGTTCCCCGGTGTGGACCTGGCGGTGGCGGATCAGGGTGGTGCTCTGGCTGAAGCTCTTCCCACATTCCCCACACACATAGAGCCTCTCCCCTGTGTGGACCTGGCGGTGGCGGATCAGGTTGGAGCTTGTGCTGAAGCTCTTCCCACATTCCCCACACACATAGGGCTGTTCCCCGGTGTGGATCAACCGGTGGTAGATCAGGTTGGTGCTCTGGCTGAAGCTCTTCCCACATTCCAAGCACTTGAAGCGTTTCTCCCTAGCATGACACTGCTCGTGGACCACCAGGTTTGAGCTCTGGCTGGATCTCCGGCCGCCATCCCGGCACAGGGTGGGTCTTTCCTCCTCGCAGCTCCCTGGGCTGCGTTTGCAGCCCCTCCTCCTGTGGGATCTCCGGTGGTATTCCTCCCCGTTGGATTCCTGCGCCATGGAGCTGCTCAAAACGGCCTCTTCCACCAGGTTCTGCCGCGGGGATTTGTCCTCCCTGGGCTCTGTCCTCAGCTCCTTGTCTGGGGGAGGAAGGACAAGGAGAGGATGGCATTTGCCTCCGTGCCACAGGGAAGGGGAAGGAGATCCCCCCAGTCCGTCCCTGGCAGGACGGCGTCGGCACCGGGGTTGTCCTGCAGCCGGGGGCGATGCTGGGCTGGGAGATGGAGCAGGAGAGAGGGGGAAACGGGCAGGGACTTCCACCTCACCTGCCTGGGTGTTCCGGGGCATCTTCCTCTTCCTCACAGCCTCCTCCTCCATCTGGCCAAGGTTTGGGAGTAGGAAATCCTGGTGTGGAGGGAAAAACAAGGCGTGAGCGTGATGGTTTAGGGGTTCCTCCTGCCCAAGTCCTTCTCTAGAAGTCACCGGCTGTATCATGACTGTAAAATCCTCTCAAACACCGTGCTGGTTTTAACTGGCATGAGAAATGAACCCCACTGATCTGCCCCAAGAGAGATTAAGGTGGGAGTTACAATTCACCAAAGAGATGACAAGAAATACCATGATACAGCTGTAACCCACAAAGGCTGAGTATAAGCAGGCACCCTGGGACAAGAGCAGAACGGTGCTAGTTAGTTCCTGTGCTGAGCACCACCTGGTGCCGCTGCATGCAAAGCAAAAGGAAAGAAAACAAAACCTGTTGGTCAGAGTGGTGGACACAGTTCTGTCCAAGTGATGGGAGCAGTCTTGTCAACAGCGGTGGTCACAGTCCTCTTGGAGTCCTGCTCCTGCCCTGGATCTGTTAAGTGTTGCCAGAAGGCCCCAAACCCAGATTTTATATGCTCAGGTTCAGGTGGGAATGCTCAGCCCCTCCCCCAGGGCGGGCAGTTTCACAATGGAATGATGTCATCCTGGGAGTCATGGGATATTTTGGGAGCCTTGATGGTCTCAGTCCTTGCAGCTGCCCATTGTGCTGGGGCCATTCAGTCCATGATGGCCCATCAGCAGAGGTGAGCCCTCAGGCTGGGTGGGACTGTGCTGCTGCTACCCCGGAGGGAGTTATCACAGCTGAGTCATTGGTGTGCAGAAAAAGAAACATTGCCCTGCCTCCCAGGGTTTGCCTCTCCTTCCTTATCTCATTTAACAGCCGGCTCCTCATAGCCTGAGGGGTTGGGGGTGCACTGGGCAGCTCCTGCAAACGACCCATCATGAACAGCTCATCAGAAATGAGATAAGGGGAGTGGAATGCACCGTTTGGTCCCACTCACAGAGGGCTAAAGTGGCACCCTGCTCCTGTCAGCAGCACAGGCTGGCAGGGAGATGGCATTGTAAGGTCTTGCTCCACTTGGCTTTCAGCCCAGTAACCCACGGGCAGGGTCCCTTCCCACCCCAGTCCTTCTGGGCTTCTGGCAGGGACTCGCTTCCCTTTCCTTCCTCCCTCTGCTTCCAGCTGGGAATGTGCTGGGAAATGTCCAGCAAAGCAGCCTTTGCTGTCTGCTCTGGGAGCCCACCCAGCTGCTGGACCTTGTCCCCTGGCCCTGCACAGCTCCCGTGGGAGGCACGGCAGGACCAGAACCCTGTGAGCCTCGGGAATGCCCCTCTGGGATCCATGGCACACCCTCCAGGGATCTGGAATTCCAGTTCCCAGCAAGGAACTGGAATGTTCTGCCCTTGATGGCAAAGCTCTCAGGAAGGAGCCAGAAGCCAAGTGCAGCAAGATCTTACAGTGACATTTCACTGCCAGCCTTCATCACCTCACCCATGGTTGTTTTAGCTGGTGGATTGGGAACAAAATCAGAGGAGGGCCTTTGGTGGGAGCTGCCCTGGGTCCAGAGATGTGGAAGGTATCTTTTCAGCTTTTATACCGGCTAGCGCTTGTATTTCAATGCCTTAGAAAGCCTCGAGCAGCCTTGAGAGGTAGCAAGGGCGATCTAGCACTTTAGTAGCTCTAGAATCGGTACCTGAATCAGCTGCAGAGCAAATACCATCAGCAGAAGCAAAGAGGGAGAAATATAGCTCCCTGCTCGCTCAATTCCCTGCAGTTAGAAGCTTTCAAATGAGACAGACAACCAGAGATGTTTACAGGAAAGTAGCTGAGCTGAGAGAGAGCGTTTGCCTCCCCTCGACCATCTTTTATTCGGAGAAGGGGAAAGGGGAGGACTGGGGGCGGACCCGGGGCGAGCGGCCAATCAGACACTGCTGAAGAGTCTGAGTTACATTTGGCTTTGCCCGCGCTTGGAACAAAGGAGCTCAGAGCACATGTCTTTGGGAGGGGGGAGGGGAAGCTCAGAACAGGCAGCAACAATTCCCTATTTTTTTTTCTTTAAAGCTGGGTTGTAACTAACTCTTAGTAACTTAAAAGTGCATAGAACAGTAACAAAACAACAGTGCAAAATATAATTGTAATCTATCGTCCCTACAACTCGACAGTACCTAGGATGCCTTTAAACTAGTTCCCCAGTCAAAACTCAGGGGTTTAGTCAGGACATCTATGGTATGGAGTATCAGGATGAAGATTTACAAAATACAGTGCAAAAACCTGAGTGCAAAACAGTGCAACTTAACTTAAGGGATTAACATAAAGATCTGCAGTAGGGGGTTTACATGAAGGTGCAAAATTAGGATTCTTTTTACGGCGTCTCTTCCAGGAGGCAGTTTTAACCTCCTTAACTTTTGAGGAAGTGACATAAGGTTTTCCCCACTTCCCTGGGATCCATCTCAGTCCTTGAGGGGTAGATACACTGGCATACCCACGTCCCCAAGTTACAAGTTTGTACGGTCCTTGGATTTTTTGAGTCTCTGGGTCCCGGATCAGGACTTCTGGATTTTCCTTCAGTTTCTGTCTCCTGGTGTTCTGGAAATGACGATAGATGGGAGGGTTTGGATCCTCAAAGGTGCCATTCAGGAAGTTTATGGTAAACAGTGCTTTGCTGAGTCTGAGGACAGGTGAGTTGAGTTTGGTGGTCCCTGACTGTTGTAGCAGCATTCGCTTGAGGGTTTGATGGGCACGTTCAACAATGCCTTGTCCAGTTGGGGAGTGAGGAATACCTGTAACATGTCGAAATCCCCACTGCTGACGAAAGTTTTTAAACTCCTGGGAGGTGTAGGCAGGTCCATTATCAGTTTTTATCTCCTCAGGTATACCGAGCACAGCAAAAGCTTGGACGAGATGTTTTTCAACATCCTTAGCCTTTTCACCTGCATGTGCAGAGGCATACATAGCACCAGAGAAGGTATCAATAGAAACATGAACGTATTTTAATCTCCCAAATTCGGGGAAATGTGTGACGTCCATTTGCCACACTTCACCGCTATTAATGCCTCTGGGATTGACCCCCATGCCCAGTGATGGAAGCTGTAGCTTCTGGCAGTTGGGACACGTTGCCACTATTGCTTTTGCCTGTGTCCGCGACAGATGGAACATGCGGATAAGAGCAGGAATATTTTGATGGTACATGGCATGGCTCAATTTTGCTTGTTCAAAAACTTGGGGGAGCTTTGGTAAGTCGGCTGATAGAACTATGTCTGCTGGCATAGCCAGAGCATCAGCTCTACGATTACCCTCTGCAATAAATCCTGGCAGGTTTGTATGTGATCTCACATGCATGACAAAATAGGGATGCTCTCTGTGGGAAACCAGATAAATTAATTTTGAGAGTAAATCATAAATTTTCTTGTTTGAGATTTCTTTTAGGAGAGCATGCTCAGCTCTAACAGTTACTCCAGCTACATATGCTGAGTCTGTGACCAAATTAAAGGGTTCTTTGAACCTCTCAAATGCTCTAACAACAGCTGCTAATTCAGCTACTTGTGGTGATCCCTGGATTACCTCGATGTCAGATTCCCACTTTTGTGTCTTTGGATTTTTCCATGTGACCACGGACTTTTTACGTTTTCCTGAGGCATCAGTAAAAACGGTAATCGCATCGAGGGGTTTTCTACTTTGAATCTCTCGAGGGATGAAAGAGAATGGCAGATTAAACATGTCATGTTTTGGGTAATGATTTGAGATTTGGCCTGAGTAACTATCTAATGCAAATTGTAAATTTATATTATTTTGGAGTAGGTGATCTAATGCGTCAGTTGTTACAGGTAAATAGATGCATGCAAAGTCACATCCTGCCAGGGTGCGGAGCCTTGCTCTACCCTTCATGATAATTTTTGCCATTAGTTCTTGTGGCTGTGTGATGGTTTTAGGAGGTTGGAGTGGAAGGAATACCCATTCAATTATGATGAGGGGTTCCTTCTGCTCTTTGTCCCACTGAAATATGAGGCCATGAAAGCGTGGTACCTTCCCTAGAATGACAAGCTTAAAGGGTAGGGAGGGCTGATACCTGTGCGCTTGTCTGGTGGAAATGAGCTCTTGTATCTTTTTGAGAGACTGCCTTGCCTCTTCTGTCAGGGATCTAGGGGATGCTGGACCGCCTTCCCCTTTTACTAGGTTTGCAAGAGGAGCTACATCCTCTGTGGTGAGTCCTAACCAGGACCTTAAATACTTCAGTGTCCCACAGATCTGTTGCACTTCCTCTAGTGTTTTTGGGTTATTATTAATGGTGACAGGTGTTGGGGTGATAGAGGTTTCTGTGATTTTGAGTCCGAGGTATTTCCAAGGGCTTGTTCTCTGCATTTTTTCAGGTTGTAATTCAAAGCCCTTGGCCTCTAGGGCCTCAACCACCATGTTAAGTGTCTGCTCGAGATACTGATTATTGGGAGCACACACCAGCACATCATCCATGTAATGCAGGATGATGGCTTTCTCTGCTTTGGCACGGATGGGAGATAGAATTTTAGCAATATACTCTTGGCAGAGAGTTGGGGAATTTTTCATACCTTGGGGAAGCACAAGCCAATGATAACGTTCCATGGGAGTTTCACGATGAAGAGATGGTACAGAAAATGCAAATCGGGGGGCATCTGCAGGGTGGAGTGGAATATGAAAGAAGCAATCTTTAATGTCAAGAACAGCTAAATGCCAATGTTGTGGGAGCATTGAAGGTGATGGCATACCTGGTTGAAGGGGTCCCATGTCTTCAATAACCTTATTAACTTCTCTAAGATCTTGGAGTAGCCTATATTTGTTCTTTCCCGGTTTTTGGATTACAAACACGGGTGTGTTCCATGGGCTGTTAGTTGGAACTATATTTCCTTTAGCCAATTGTTCAGCTACTAATGTTTTGAGTGCCTCTAAGTTTTCTTTTTTTAACGACCACTGGTTAACCCACACGGGTTCATCTGTTTTCCAAGTTAATTTCTGTGGATGGCACTCTGCTTCAGTGGCCTGCAAGGGAAAATTTTGATGTCTAGGCGTGATATCAATTTTTGTTCCCCACTGAGACATGGCATCCCTTCCCCACAGGGTGAATTTGGTGTCTAGGACATACGGACGAAGTGTCGCTATTTGTCCTTCAGGACCTTCAATTTGGATGGTGTGTTTGGACTGCTTTGCAATTTGGGTGCCTCCAATCCCTTGTATGATGCCCTGAGATTGCAATTCCCATTGCGTAGGCCACTTATCAAATGGAATGACAGACACATCAGCACCTGTGTCTATCATTCCCATTATACTGATTTTATGTGATTTGTAACGGAGCTTACATTCTATTACAGGTTTGTTGTTTCCCAAAACCTCAGTCCAACAGATGGCTGGGATATGACCATCTGTGGGCAGGTATTTATAGGGCAGTGGAAAGGCCTGTGCAATGACTTGACCTTTAGGCATAAAGTACGGTGGATATATACATTGTACCATTAGGTTAGAACACCCGTTCTGATCCACTTTCATGAGTGTGGGTGTAACCTCTATCCCAGCAGGTGTTTCCCGAGTGTCCCCAATAACAAAAAGGTATGTAAATTCTGGCATGTGGTCCACATTCTGGAATGAAATGGGTATTACAGTCTGTTTGTTGTTGTTGAAATGGTGTGCTTTATCACAGGTTACCTTAAACCTGAGTCCAGAAGTCCAAGTTGCTTTGTCTGCAGCCCTATTTATGTCTGAACGCGGAGCTGTTAGGACGCGTTGAGTCGCGAGTTTCCCTGCTGTTGACCTGGGGAAACAGTCTTTGGAGAGTTTTTATCAGCAGTTATAATTGCTCTGCAATTGCGAGCTACGTGTCCCTTTTTCTGACAACGATAGCATACAAAGTTACCGCGCGATTGAGTTTCTCCTGTACCTGTAACATTCTCCACAACCTCCCCAAGCATCCCCACTTTTTTCAAAAAGGGAGCAGCTGTGTTCAGCTGCACCTTCTTCGTACAGACTTCGAGGATGGATTCAACAGTAGGAGGAGGATACAGCGGGAGAGTGAGAATGACTTGTTTGCAAGCATCATTCATATTAACTTGGAGAAGTTCGAGTAGGAGCGCTTGTTGGAGGTCAGGATTAGGGACCTGGGAAGAGACAGCTTCGTACAAACGGTTATAAAAGTGAATAATATTTTCATTTGGCGATTGCTTGATGGTGGTATAATGAGAATTAGGAGTTTGAGATGGTAATAATGTTAAGGCCTTTTCAGCAGCACGTGTGATTTCAGTAAGAACTGGATGAGGGATAAGCATTGCTTGTTTTTGAGGATTTGCCATATTATTGTCACCAGATAAAAGGTCTAATGTGATATAATTGTTTTCAAAATCCAGGTAATTATCTGGAGTTTGCCATAAAATTTTTAATAAATCAGATAAAATTATTTTCCATTGCTTTTTCCACACCATAAAATCACCAGGTGTGAGAAGAGTTTGCATTAATGTAAGTAAATCATGAGGTACAAGTAAGTGAGTTGCAAAAGTAGCACTCAAAAGGCTCTTAAAATAATTACTATGCATTCCAAACTCCTTAATTGCCTTGCACAAATCCTTAATATCAGAATAAGTAAGGGGTTTCCAGTCAGGGTAAGCTCCATTGCTAGTACAAGAGAGTGTAGTAGAAGCAGTTGGAGTTACTTCCTGGTAGCCATGGGTTCCCGGATTCAGAGGGGCGGTCACAGGACTGTGGGAACCTGGGGCGGGACAATGGGAAGCAGGGGTGGGGAGTGGAGGGGCAGGGGCGGGGAGTGGAGGGGCAGGGGCGGGGAGTGGAGGCGGGGACACGGCCGGCAGAGGGGAGGGGTTGGGGGCGGGGTTGTGGGAGGCAGGGGCGGCACTTGAGCCGTGGGCGGGAACAGAGGGAGGGGTGAAACACGACACTGTGGGGGCGGGGTCAGGTTGTGACACAGGAGTAGGAGGGGATGGGGACAAGAAGGGATTTGTGGGATGGGGGAGAAAGGGATTGTGGGAGGTGTAGTTTGGAGAGGAAGGAACATTGCGTCCGCCATTACTGGAGACAAACAAACTCGGAGAAAAGGGGTTGGGGGGAGGGGATTTTTCCCGGGCTGCCAGCACATGGCAATGGCTGTCCCTGGGAACAAAGAGATCAGGGGAGAAGGGGTTTTTACGCGCGCTTGAAACATGAGGGCTAGAAACTGGGGAAAAGGCAGTGGAGAAGAGGGGTTGGGAAGGTCCTGGGATGGGCTCCGGATTCCCATCCAAGGCAGGGTGCTGAGGAAACACGGGTGAGCCAGGAGGACGATAGCTCTCCTGTGCTGAGAAGCAGTCTGCTCTAGCTGTGTTTTCCAGCGTAGGGGAAGAGGGGTCCGGGACACAGGGGTTGGAAGAGGGTATAAGGGAATTAACGGGGGTTTTGCAGTGGCTTTTCATGTACTGCCTTTTTCTCTGGCAAAGTATAACTTAGTAACAGGAGAGGAAAGAATTTTGAAACTGTTTCATCTCCTGCACGCCTCAAAGAGGAGAGTTTTCTCCCCACCTTATCCCAAAATTCAGCAGATCTTATGTCTTCGGAGGTCAGATTAGGAAAGTACTGAAAAAGCCATTGTACAAAAGATTGAAGTAGATTTTTAGGGTATTTATGCCCAGTTAAAGAAAGGTAACTTTGAACTTGGTGGTATATTTCTCTATGGTGTGCAGAAACTTCAGATGCCATTATGAATGCACAGCAAACCTCAACCCCTTACTCGCCAAAAAGGAGGAAAAAAAAAAAGAGAAAGTTTACACTGGCACCAGCTTAAGACAGGAGCCCCTAAACCAGCAGGGAAATACTCACCAGAATTCTGGATTTATCACAGGAAAGCAGGTCCGGAGAAAAAAAAAAACGCGAGAAGGGTCTTCTGCTTTCCAGCCGTTCCCTCGCCACGTGGCGTGGGGGAGGGTACAGGCTGAGGCTCTGGGCTCGATGTTACACAAAAAGTAACACCTCGCCACACAGAGCTGGCACAGCAGGACGTGCAGAGCTAACTCCAGCAGACACGCAGCTGCCGGGACACCCTGAGTGTCTCTCAGAACCGGAGTTCAGAGATAGCACGTTGGGCGCCAAATGTGGAAGGTATCTTTTCAGCTTTATACCGGCTAGCGCTTGTATTTCAATGCCTTAGAAAGCCTCGAGCAGCCTTGAGAGGTAGCAGGGGCGATCTAGCACTTTAGTAGCTCTAGAATTGGTACCTGAATCAGCTGCAGAGCAAATACCATCAGCAGAAGCAAAAGAGGGAGAAATATAGCTCCCTGCTCGCTCAATTCCCTGCAGTTAGAAGCTTTCAAAATGAGACGGACGACCAGAGATGTTTACAGGAAAGTAGCTGAGCTGAGAGAGGGCGTTTGCCTCCCCTCGACCATCTTTTATTCGGAGAAGGGGAAAGGGGAGGACTGGGGGCGGACCCGGGGCGAGCGGCCAATCAGACACTGCTGAAGAGTCTGAGTTACATTTGGCTTTGCCCGCGCTTGGAACAAAGGAGCTCAGAGCACATGTCTTTGGGAGGGGGGAAGGGAAGATCAGAACAGGCAGCAACACACCAGCAGCTGGGAAGGTTGAGCGGTGTAATGGACTGCTTAAAACCACCTTGAAGGCACTGGGTGGGGGGACTTTCAAAAACTGGGAGGTGCATTTAGCAAGAGCCACCTGGTTAGTTAACACCCGAGGCTCCACCAGCCGAGCAGGCCCTGCCCAATCCGAACCCCTACAAACAACAGACGGGGATAAGGTTCCAGTGGTGCACATGAGAGGTATGCTTGGAAAAACTGTTTGGGTAAAGTCTGCCTTGAGCAAAGACAAACCCATCCGTGGGGTCGTTTTTGCTCAGGGACCAGGTTGCACCTGGTGGGTGATGCAAAAGGATGGAGAGACCCGATGCTTACCTCAAGGGGACCTTGTTTTAGGGTGAACTACCCATGGCTCTGTACTTGTATCAGTATCAGCATGTATATTTGTATATAATCTGGGTGATGCATAGATTTACATGGTTAAAAAAAGTTACGTTTCATGTAACATGTTAGTATGGGAAAAAATTCGGGGTGGATAATGTTGGGGTTCCAGTTTAGTCTTAGTTTTTTTCCTGTTAAAGGAATTTTTTCCCATATGCATGTTGCTAGGGGACAAATAGCTGTAGTTTAGAAAGACAAAAAGGGGGGTGGGGCGGGCCTGGCTACTCCTTTGTCTACACCTGGGTGTGGGGGCAGTTCACTCTGAGCGTCCGGAGAGAGAAGCTGCAGAGAAAAGAGCTGCTGTTTCTTTCTTTTTGGCCGTTCTTTCTTCCTGCTGGAAACAATGCCGGGACCCCCAAAAGCTGCTTTCCCTGCCCTGCTGGAGACCGGGCTGTGGCTGCCCTGCCCCGCTGCTGCTTCGAGCTTTCGCTACGCTGTAGCCCTGCTCGCCCTGCCTGCCTGGGCTTCCGTGGGGTTCTCCCATCTGGATACATCTCGCCTGCCACCCGGGATTTGCGTTCGTCCCCGCCGCTCCAGCCTGCCGTTCTAGCCTGCCGTTCCAGCCTGCCGTTCCAGCCTGCTGTTCCTGAGAGTCCGGGATCGGCTGCCCAGGGGTTTGTGAAGCCTTTGTTCCATCCCTTCCCGGGATCCCAGGGCACCGGTGCCGCGGGTTTCCCGAGCTCGCTCCGGAGCACCCCCTGCAGCCGCGGGGGAACCATCGCACCTGCCCTGCTCACCGGGAGCCGCCAGCGCCCCTGCCGGCTGCGAGCGGAACTGCACCCGAGGGGAAAGGGCCCGACAGCCGAGAAGGCTGGGACTGGGTTTGTGATTGCTGTTACTGCCAGAGTTGTTGTTGTTTTGTTTGACTGGTTATATACATATATATATATATATATATATATATACATATATATATATATATATATAGTAAAGAACTGTTATTCCTATTTCCCACATCTTCGCCTAAAGGCCCTTGATTTCAAAATATAATAACTTAGAGGGAAAAGGGGTTATATCTGCCACTTCAAGGGGGGGCTTCTGCCTTCCTTAGCAGACACCTGTCTTTCAAAACCGAGACACCCACGACAGGTGGGATTGGGGTGAGGGCTGGGGCTGGGATTGGGGCTGGAACTGGGACTGGGATTGGGATTAGCTCTAATAATGGTATGGGATGTGGGCTGCCGCTGGGGCTGGGTTTGGATTTAGAGCTAAATGTGGGACTGGAGTGTGGGCCGGGGCTGGTGTTGAGGCTGGAGTTAGGGCTAAATTTGGCCCTGGGGTTGGGGTTAGAGTTGGAATTGGGGCTGGGTTTGGAGTTAGAGCTGAACGTGGGACTTGGGATAAGGCTGGAGGCTGGGGCAGGGGCTGGAATTGCAGCCAGGATTGCAGCTCGGGCTAAACGTGGGATTTGGTTTGGGGCTGAGGGTTTAGGAAGGGGCTGGGATTGGGGCTGGGGTTGGAGTTAGGATTGAGATTTGGATTAGAGCTGGGATTGGGGTTAAGGCTAAATGTAGGATTGGCTTTAGGGCTGGGGTTGGGATTGGGTCTGGGACTAGATGATTCTGGGAATGGGATGAGATTAAACACGGGACGGTGAGTTTGTCTAAACGTGGAGTGAGACTGAGATCAGGATCAGGGTGAGGTATGGGACTGAGCACACGCAGAGCGGGACAGCTGAGGTGTCACTGCAGGATGTCCCTGTCACCGTCCCAGCCCTCCTTAGGCACCTCCAAACATGGGGGGCAGCTGGGTGGTCCAAGATCCAGGTGCTGCCACGCTGCCCCTCCATTCCACGTGAGCATTGTGGGAAGGCAGCCCTGAATGTGACCCTTGGGGGTCTGGGATCAGCCTTCACATCCCTGTGGGAGCAGCGACAGAGAGGACGAGAGACTTTCCCCCTCTTATTCCTGTGGAAGGGTGAAGCCCAGCTGCCCTTTTCTTCTGGCGCCTCCTCATCTCCTCAGGTGAGGATGTCAAACTCCCCAGGAGCAGGAAGAAGCCCATTCCGGGTTTCCTTGTGTCTGCAGCCTGGAACATCCACTCAGAGCAGAGCACTTTATGAAAGCACTGCTGAATGACAGCAGGAGGAGGTTTGTGAGAAAGGCAGGAAATGGTATTTTGATAGGAAATCAAAATTCCAAATTATTTCTTTCTGTAACATTCATTTTCAGTCAGTTCTGGTCTGGTTTCCAGAGTGCCACCTTCTCAGCTGACTGTATTTGTGTCCTCCTTCCTCTTCTGCCTTTCTTTGCCTGCTCTGTTTGTCTCTCAGTGTCTCTCTGGACCCAGGGCAGCTCCCACCAAAGGCCCTCCTCTGATTTTGTTCCCAATCCACCAGCTAAAACAACCATGGGTGAGGTGATGAAGGCTGGCAGTGAAATGTCACTGTAAGATCTTGCTGCACTTGGCTTCTGGCTCCTTCCTGAGAGCTTTGCCTTCAAGGGCTGGAACATCTTCTCCTTGCTGGGAACTGGAATTCCAGATCCCTGGAGGGTGTGCCGTGGATCCCAGAGGGGCATTGCCGAGGCTCGCAGGGTGCTGGTCCTGCCGTGCCTCCCACGGGAGCTGTGCAGGGCCAGGGGACAAGGTCCAGCAGCTGGGTGGGCTCCCAGAGCAGACAGCAAAGGCTGCTTTGCTGGCCATTTCCCAGCACATTCCCAGCTGGAAGCAGAGGGAGGAAGGAAAGGGAAGCGAGTCCCTGCCAGAAGCCCGGCAGGACTGGGGTGGGAAGGGACCCTGCCCGTGGGTTACTGGGCTGAAAGCCAAGTGGAGCAAGACCTTACAATGCCATCTCCCTGCCAGCCTGTGCTGCTGACAGGAGCAGGGGGCCACTTTAGCCCTCTGTGGGTGGGACCAAACTGTGCATTCCACTCCCCTTATCTCGTTTCTGAAGAGCTGTTCATGATGGGTCGTTTGCAGGAGCTGCCCAGTGCACCCCCGACCCCTCAGGCTATGAGGAGCTGGCTGTTAAATGAGATAAGGAAGGAGAGGCAAACCCTGGGAGGCAGGGCAGTGTTTCTTTTTCTGCACACCAATGACTCAGCTGTGATAACTCCCTCCGGGGTAGCAGCAGCACAGTCCCACCCAGCCTGAGGGCTCACCTCTGCTGATGGGCCATCATGGACTGAATGGCCCCAGCACAATGGGCAGCTGCAAGGACTGAGACCATCAAGGCTCCCAAAATACCCCATGACTCCCAGGATGACATCATTCCATTGTGAAACTGCCCGCCCTGGGGGAGGGGCTGAGCATTCCCACCTGAACCTGAGCATATAAAATCTGGGTTTGGGGCCTTCTGGCTACACTTAACAGATCCAGGGCAGGAGCAGAACTCCAAGAGGACTGTGACCACCGCTGTTGACAAGACTGCTCCCATCACTTGGACAGGACTGTGTCCACCACTCTGACCAACAGGTTTTGTTTTCTTTCCTTTTGCTTTGCATGAAGCGGGACCAGGTGGTGCTCAGCACAGGAACTAACCAGCACCGTTCTGCTCTTGTCCCAGGGTGCCTGGTTATACTCAGCCTTTGTGGGTTACAGCTGTGTCATGGTATTTCTTGTTATCTCTTTGGTGAATTGTAACTCCCACCTTAATCTCTCTTGGGGCAGATCAGTGGGGTTCATTTCTCATGCCAGGTAAAACCAGCACGGTGTTTGAGAGGATTTTACAGTCATGATACAGCCGGTGACTTCTAGAGAAGGACTTGGGCAGGAGTAACCCCTAAACCATCACACTCACACCTTGTTTTTCCCTCCACACCAGGATTTCCCACTCCCAAAACTTGGCCAGATGGAGGAGGAGGCTGTGAGGAAGAGGAAGATGCCCCAGGACACCCAGGCAGGTGAGGAGGAAGTCCCTGCCCGTTTCCCCCTCTCTCCTGCTCCATCTCCCAGCCCAGCATCGCCCCCGGCTGCAGGACAACCCCGCTGCCGACGCCGTCCTGCCGGGGACGGACTGGGGGGATCTCCTTCCCCTTCCCTGTGGCACGCAGGCAAATGCCATCCTCTCCTTGTCCTTCCTCCCCCAGACAAGGAGCTGAGGACAGAGCCCAGGGAGGACAAATCCCCGCGGCAGAACCTGGTGGAAGAGGCCATTTTGAGTAGCTCCACATCGCAGGAATCCAGCTGGGAGGAATACCACCGGAGATCCCACAGGAGGAGGGGCTGCAAACGCAGCCCAGGGAGCTGTGAGGAGGAAAGACCCGCCCTGTGCTGGGATGGCGGCCGGAGATCCAGCCAGAGCTCAAACCTGGTGGTCCACGAGCAGTGTCATGCTAGGGAGAAACGCTTCAAGTGCTTGGAATGTGGGAAGAGCTTCAGCCAGAGCACCAACCTGATCTACCACCGGATGATCCACACCGGGGAACGGCCCTATGTGTGTGGGGAATGTGGGAAGAGCTTCAGCACAAGCTCCAACCTGATCCGCCACCGCCAGGTCCACACAGGGGAGAGGCTCTATGTGTGTGGGGAATGTGGGAAGAGCTTCAGTACGAGCGCCTACCTGATTCGCCACCAGATGATCCACACTAGGAAACGGCCCTACGAGTGTGGGGAGTGTGGGAAGAGGTTTCAGACCAGCTTCAGTCTCCTCCTGCACCAGCGGATTCACACAGATTAGAGGCCCTTCCGCTGCCCCGACTGCGGGAAGGGCTTCAGGTACAACTTTGACCTCACCAGGCACAAACGCATCCACACCGGGGAGAGGCCCTGCGAGTGCCCTGAGTGCAGGAAGAGCTCCAACTTCATCTCGCAGCAGAGGATCCATGTGGGGTGATGCACAGTGACCCCCGTTGGGCAGAGACCTGGTGACCCCTGTTCCAGATGATCCCCATGGTTGCGGGGAATGTTTGAGAGATTTATTTCACTTCTCATTCTCGTGCTCTGATTTCATTGCTAATAAATGCAAAACCTGTCCCCAGACTGGGTCTGTGTTTCCATGCTGGTGATCGGGGCAGGAGCTCTCCTGGTCCTTAGCTCAGCTCCTGGGCCTTTCCTCAGCCAATCAAAGAAGTCACTAAACAATTTTTAGCCACTCTGAGCTTTTCTCGCTGATGACTGCCCAGGTGCCAGGTGGATCTGCCAATTCAGAGCTCCCCACCTGGGCCCCTCCTCACCCCCAGTGCCCCCCGGGAGCAGAATTAAGGGAGAGGGGAGGTTTCAGCATCTGCCCAGAGCTGGGGATGGGGCAGCTGGGGCCATACTGGTGGCACTGGTGGTGCTGGGAGCCCCCCTGGCCACAGGCATGGAGTTCTCAGGTGAGCCGAGGGGGTGGGAAGAGGAGTCCGGGCATGGTGGGAAAGGTGGGGAGAGGAGGGAAAATGGGTTGGTGGGACCCATAAAATGAGTTGGAGGGGGAGTGGGACCCCCTAAAGCAAGAATGGGAAAGGGGCTGAGGACTGGGGGATGATGGGAGAGGAATGGGAAGGGTGGGATCCCAAAACTGAGCGGGAGGGGGCTGGGGATTGGGAGGATTGTGTGAAAAGGGTTGGGAAAGGGGAAAAAGGGGGGACTGGGACCCCTAAACTGGTGGGGGCAGGGTCTGGCAAATGGGGATTGATGGGAAAGGAGGGGAGAAAATGGAAAAAGGGTGGAAATGAGGGTGGGACTGTGGGAAGGAAGGTCCCATGGTGGCTGTGGAGCAAGGGGCTGTGGAGTGGGGATCCAGGGTGGCCCCCTGAGCTCTTGGCTTGCTATGGGGTGCTGGGGGCTGCTGGGGGAGCACCCCCTGACCTGTGTCCTGCATAGACAGGGCTCTTCCAGCACATGGTAAAGTCCGAGTGTCGCTTCATTAATGGTACCAAACAGGCGAGGTTGGTGGTGAGGTTCAGCTACAGCCTGGAGCAGCTCCTGCACTTGGACAGCAAGGTGGGGCACTGTGTGGGGGACACACGGTATGGGGAGAAACAGGCCCGCTACTGGAACACTGTCCTGGGGTGATGTTATGAGGCTGCTTTATTCCTTAACCCTCCGCTCAATGCCCAAGGACGCTGTGTCTTTAGGATGGACCCAGGGCTGGGGCTGGATCCACGGGGCCCGGGTGCGGGTCGGTTCAACAGCTAAAGCCCAACGGCTCGGGGGCTCCGGGGTCTCGGCAGGGCCTGGGAGGGAGTGCGCCGGGAGCGCTGTGTGGCTCCTTGGGTTTTTGGTGTTCTGGCTAGCTGGAAAATGGTTCTGTTGGTTTTTCTTGTTCTTTTTCTCTTCCCTCCCCTTGCCTCACTGCCTCCCTTCCCTTCCCTACGGTCCAGGGAGCCTGTGAGTTGGCCCTGGTGGGCCCGCGGGGTGGCCCTGGCTGGTCTGAGCCCATGTGTCTGTTCCTTCTCTGGGAATTTGTTGTATTTCGGGGTTTTTTTTCCCCTGTTCTACCCTGCTTTGTTTTTTTCTAATAAACAGTTTGAGGTTTATTTCCCACTTCCAGTTCTTGTGACCCACTTGTCTTACTGGTGGAGGAAAGGGGAGGGCCTTTTCCCTTTGGAGGAGACACTCATTCCAGAGTGTTTCCTGCTGAAGTCTCGTCTCCAAAACCAAGACATAAATTTGGCGCCCAACTTAAGGGGCACGTGGAAGTGGAAAAAATAATCAAAACCATTTTGGTTTGAATCACTTTTGTATTGAGGTACAGCAGTAAGACCATGCTGCTTGATTTAATAATTTTTCTGTGGAAGCTAGCCATAAGTACACGTCCACAGCTATGGGCAGTCGGGTCCCTGGCTTACACTTTTATAAGTCAGGATGAAGAATCAGCACTGCCATTTTAATATGCCTGGTGGTAGTGATTCATCGAAGTTTGGCTGAAGTAATGGAAGCCATGGAGAAGGTGTATGTCATGTTGTTTTCCCATTCTGGCCTTGGTAGTTTCCTTTTGGAATGTATTAGCAATTACACACCCAGTTTGTTAGGGGAAAAGCAGGGGATGATAACTCCCAGCCCTTCATCTCCTTCTTCCCCTTCAGATCTGGCACGTCACCTTTTGAAAGTGTCCAGTTTCCCCTGGATGTCAAAGATGCCACCTCCTTGTTATGTTATCTAGCAGGGTTTCTCTATGTGGTCTCCAGCTTGTCTAAAAAAAGGGCTGAGATCTCCAGAGGAGTTGCCCAGACACCTGCCCCAGTTGCAGAAAATCCAAAGTGCTGTGGGATATGGGAGGACATAGGCCTGACCCTGAAGCACTGTTCTGAGCCAGTAGCCTGGAACTTCCCCCCTGAACGAATTCAGAATCCAGCTGAGGTGGGGAAGTAGCTGAAGGAAAACTGCAATAACAACACTGATGAAAAGGAAAAGCTCATTGTCATGTGCTGGGTCCTGGCTAACGCTTACCGCACACTGCTGGATTCTGTAGGGCAGAAGATACAGCCAGAGGGGCAGGAGAATAAGCCAGCAGACGCCCCAATCACTCCAGCTGCAGCTAAAGCAGATGGGGAGCCTAAACCAACAACAATTGCCCCTGTCCAGAGAAAGAAACACAAAGCCAAATCCATTTGCCCGGTGGATGATGATGAGCAGCCAGGACCTTCACAGCCAGCAGAGGAAGTGGAACCTGAAATCATTACCGAGTCCTGTCCATAGAGGGCCCTCGTACCCTGAGGAAGGATTACACCCAGCGGCCTGATGAAACTATATGAAGTTGGATGGTCCGAATCTGGAACGCTGAAGGCGATGGTACAATTCTGGATGGCACTGAAGCGAGGCATTTGGGGTCCCTGTCATGTGATCTAAGTATCGACCAAGGGATGACAAGGGGCCCTGAAGCTCTCAGTCTCTGGACAGTCTTACTGCTGTACCTCAATACAAAAGTGATTCAAACCAAAATGATTTTAATTTTTTTTCCGCTTCCACGTGCCCCTTAAGTTGGGTGCCAAATTTATGTCTTGGTTTTGGAGACAAGACCTCAGGAGGAAACACTCTGGAAAGAGTGTCTCCTCCAAAGGGAAAAGGGCCTCCCCTTTTCCTCCACCAGTAAGACAAGTGGGTCACAAGAACTGGAAGTGGGAAATAAACCCCAAACTGTTTATTAACACCAAACAAAGCAGGGTAGAACAGGGGGAAAAAAAAACCCCCGAAGTACAACAAATTCCTGGAGAAGCAAAAGACACATGGGCTCGGACCAGCCAGGGCCACCCCGCGGGCCCACCAGTGCCAACTCGCAGGCTCCCTGGATCGTAGGGAAGGGAAGGGAGGCAGTGAGGCAAGGGGAGGGAAGAGAAAAAGAACAAGAAAAACCAACAGAACCATTTTCCAGCTAGCCAGAACACCAAAAACCCAAGGAGCCACACAGCGCTCCCGGCGCACTCCCTCTCAGGCCCTGCCGAGACCCCGGAGCCCCCGAGCCGTTGGGCTTTAGCTGTTGAACCGACCCGCACACGGGCCCCGTGGATCCAGCCCCAGCCCTGGGTCCATCCTAAAGACACAGCGTCCTTGGGCATTGAGCGGAGGGTTAAGGAATAAAGCAGCCTCATAACATCACCCCAGGACAGTGTTCCAGTAGCGGGCCTGTTTCTCCCCATACCGTGTGTCCCCCACGCAGTGCCCCACCTTGCTGTCCAAGTGCAGGAGCTGCTCCAGGCTGTAGCTGAACCTCACCACCAACCTCGCCTGTTTGGTACCATTAATGAAGCGACACTCGGACTTTACCATGTGCTGGAAGAGCCCTGTGTAAGCAGGACACAGGTCAGGGGGTGCTCCCCCAGCAGCCCCCAGCACGCTACAGCAAGCCAAGAGCTCAGGGAGCCACCCTGGATCGCCACTCCATAAGCCCTTGCTCCACGGCCGCCATGGGACCTTCCTTCCCGCAGTCCCACCCTCATTTCCACCCTTTTTCCATTTACTCCCCTCCTTTCCCATCAATCCCCAGCTGCCAGCCCCTGCCCCCATCAGTTTGGGGGTCCCAGTCCCCCCTTTTGCCCCTTTCCCAACCCTTTTCACACAATCCTCCCAATCCCCAGCCCCCTCCTGCTCAGTTTTGAGATCCCACCCTTCCCATTCCCTAATTTCTAAGCTTTCCCACACCTCTCCCATCATCCCCCAGTCCTCAGCCCCCTTCCCATTCTTGCTTTAGGGGGTCCCACTCCCCCTCCAACTCATTTTATGGGTCCCACCCACCCATTTTCTCTCCTCTCCCCACCTTCCCCACCATACCCGAGTCCTCTTCCACCCCCTCGGCTCACCTGAGAACTCCATGCCTGTGGCCAGGGGGGCTCCCAGCACCACCAGTGCCACCAGTATGGCCCCAGCTGCCCCATCCCCAGCACTTGGCAGGTGCTGAAACCTCCCCTCTCCCTTAATTCTGCTCCCAGGGGGCACTGGGGGTGAGGGGGGCCCAGGTGGGGAGCTCTGGGTGCGGCAGATCCACCTGGCACCTGGGCAGTCATCAGTGAGAAAAGCTCAGAGTGGCTGAAAATTGTTTAGTGACTTCTTTGATTGGCTGAGGAAAGGCCCAGGAGCTGAGATAAGGACCAGGAGAGCTCCTGCCCCGATCACCAGCATGGAAACACAGACCCAGTCTGGGGACAGGGATTGCATTTATTAGCAATGAAATCAGAGTACGAGAATGAGAAGTGAAATAAATCTCTCAAACATTCCCTGCAACCATGGGGATCATCTGGAACAGGGGTCACCAGGTCTCTGCCCAACGGGGGTCACTGTGCATCACCCCACATGGATCCTCTGCTGCGAGATGAAGTTGGAGCTCTTCCTGCACTTGGGGCACTCGCAGGGCTTCCCTTACTGGTGGCACTGTTGGTGTCTGGTCAAGTGAGAGCTCCTGGAGAAGCTCTTCCCGCACTCGGGACACTCATAGGGCCTCTCCCCAGTGTGGATCATCTTGTGGCAGATAAGGTGATTGCTCCGGCTGAAGCTCTTCCCACACTCAGGACACTCGTAGGGCCTCTCCCCGGTGTGGATGCGTTTGTGCCTGGTGAGGTCGGAGTTGTACCTGAAGCCCTTCCCACAGTCGGGGCAGCGGAAGGGCCTCTCATCGGTGTGAATCCGCTGGTGCAGGAGGAGATTGGAGCTGGTCTGAAAGCTCTTCCCGCACTCGGGACACTCGTAGGGCCTCTCCCTGGTGTGGATGCGTTTGTGCCTGGTGAGGTCGGAGTTGTACCTGAAGCCCTCCCCGCAGTCGGGGCAGTGGAAGGGCCTCTCATCTGTGTGAATCCGCTGGTGCAGGAGGAGACTGGAGCTGGTCTGAAACCTCTTCCCACACTCCCCACACTCGTAGGGCCGTTCCCCTGTGTGGATCATCTGGTGACGAATCAGGTGGGAGCGGCGGCTGAAGCTCTTCCCACATTCCCCACACACATAGGGCCGTTCCCCTGTGTGGATCAACCGGTGGTGGATCAGGGTGGTGCTCTGGCTGAAGCTCTTCCCACATTCCAAGCACTTGAAGCGTTTCTCCCTAGTGTGATGCTGCTCGTGGACCACCAGGTTTGAGCTCTGGCTGGATCTCCGGCCGCCATCCCGGCACAGGGTGGGTCTTTCCTCCTCACAGCTCCCTGGGCTGCGTTTGCAGCCCCTCCTCCTGTGGGATCTCCGGTGGTTTTCCTCCCCGCTGGATTCCTGCGATGTGGAGCTACTCAAAACGGCCTCTTCCACCAGGTTCTGCCGCGGGGATTTGTCCTCCCTGGGCTCTGTCCTCAGCTCCTTGTCTGGGGGAGGAAGGACAAGGAGAGGATGGCATTTGCCTGCGTGCCACAGGGAAGGGGAAGGAGATCCCTCCAGTCCGTCCCCGGCAGGACGGCGTCAGCAGCGGGGTTGTCCTGCAGCCGGGGGCGATGCTGGGCTGGGAGATGGAGCAGGAGAGAGGGGGAAACGGGCAGGGACTTCCTCCTCACCTGCCTGGGTGTTCCGGGGCATCTTCCTCTTCCTCACAGCCTCCTCCTCCATCTGGCCGAGGTTTGGGAGTAGGAAATCCTGGTGTGGAGGGAAAAACAAGGTGTGAGTGTGATGGTTTAGGGGTTCCTCCTGCCCAAGTTCTTCTCTAGAAGTCACTGGGCATATCATCCCTGTAAAATCCTCTCAAACACCGTGCTGGTTTTACCTGGCATGAGAAATGAACCCCACTGATCTGCCCCAAGAGAGATTAAGGTGGGAGTTACAATTCACCAAAGAGATGACAAGAAATACCATGACACAGCTGTAACCCACAAAGGCTGAGTATAACCAGGCACCCTGGGACAAGAGCAGAACGGTGCTGGTTAGTTCCTGTGCTGAGCACCACCTGGTCCCGCTGCATGCAAAGCAAAAGGAAAGAAAACAAAACCTGTTGGTCAGAGTGGTGGACACAGTCCTGTCCAAGTGATGGGAGCAGTCTTGTCAACAGCGGTGGTCACAGTCCTCTTGGAGTCCTGCTCCTGCCCTGGATCTGTTAAGTGTTGCCAGAAGGCCCCAAACCCAGATTTTATATGCTCAGGTTCAGGTGGGAATGCTCAGCCCCTCCCCCAGGGCGGGCAGTTTCACAATGGAATGATGTCATCCTGGGAGTCATGGAGTATTTTGGGAGCCTTGATGGTCTCAGTCCTTGCAGCTGCCCATTGTGCTGGGGCCATTCAGTCCATGATGGCCCATCAGCAGAGGTGAGCCCTCAGGCTGGGTGGGACTGTGCTGCTGCTACCCCGGAGGGAGTTATCACAGCTGAGTCATTGGTGTGCAGAAAAAGAAACATTGCCCTGCCTCCCAGGGTTTGCCTCTCCTTCCTTATCTCATTTAACAGCCGGCTCCTCATAGCCTGAGGGGTCGGGGGTGCACTGGGCAGCTCCTGCAAACGACCCATCATGAACAGCTCATCAGAAATGAGATAAGGGGAGTGGAATGCACAGTTTGGTCCCACCCACAGAGGGCTAAAGTGGCCCCCTGCTCCTGTCAGCAGCACAGGCTGGCAGGCAGATGGCATTGTAAGGTCTTGCTCCACTTGGCTTTCAGCCCAGTAACCCACGGGCAGGGTCCCTTCCCACCCCAGTCCTTCCGGGCTTCTGGCAGGGACTCGCTTCCCTTTCCTTCCTCCCTCTGCTTCCAGCTGGGAATGTGCTGGGAAATGTCCAGCAAAGCAGCCTTTGCTGTCTGCTCTGGGAGCCCACCCAGCTGCTGGACCTTGTCCCCTGGCCCTGCACAGCTCCCGTGGGAGGCACGGCAGGACCAGCACCCTGCGAGCCTCGGCAATGCCCCTCTGGGATCCACGGCACACCCTCCAGGGATCTGGAATTCCAGTTCCCAGCAAGGAGAAGATGTTCCTGCCCTTGAAGGCAAAGCTCTCAGGAAGGAGCCAGAAGCCAAGTGCAGCAAGATCTTACAGTGACATTTCACTGCCAGCCTTCATCACCTCACCCATGATTGTTTTAGCTGGTGGATTGGGAACAAAATCAGAGGAGGGCCTTTGGTGGGAGCTGCCCTGGGTCCAGAGAGACACTGAGAGACAAACAGAGCAGGCAAAGAAAGGCAGAAGAGGAAGGAGGACACAAATACAGTCAGCTGAGAAGGTGGCACTCTGGAAACCAGACCGGAACTGACTGAAAATGAATGTTACAGAAAGAAATAATTTGGAATTTTGATTTCCTATCAAAATACCATTTCCTGCCTTTCTCACAAACCTCCTCCTGCTGTCATTCTGCAGGGCTTTCACAAAGTGCTCTGCTCTGAGTGGATGTTCCAGGCTGCAGACACAAGGAAACCCGGAATGGGCTTCTTCCTGCTCCTGGGGAGTTTGACATCCTCACCTGAGGAGATGAGGAGGCAGCAGAAGAAAAGGGCAGCTGGGGTTCACCCTTCCACAGGAATAAGAGGGGGAAAGTCTCTCATCCTCTCTGTCGCTGTTCCCACAGGGATGTGAAGGCTGATCCCAGACCCCCAAGGGTCACATTCAGGGCTGCCTTCCCGCAATGCTCGCGTGGAATGGAGGGGCAGCGTGGCAGCACCTGGATCTTGGACCACCCAGCTGCCCCCCATGTTTGGAGGTGCCTGAGGAGGGCTGGGACGGTGCCAGGGACATCCTGCAGTGACACCTCAGCTGTCCCGCTCTGCGTGTGCTCAGTCCCAAACCTCACCCTGATCCTGATCTCAATCTCACTCCACGTTTAGACAAACTCACCGTCCTGTGTTTAATCTCATCCCAGTCCCAGAATCGTCTAGCCCCAGACCCAATCCCAACCCCAGCCCTAAAGCCAATCCTACATTTAGCCTTAACCCCAATCCCAGCTGTAATCCAAATCTCAGCCCTAACTCCAACCCCAGCCCCAATCCCAGCCCCTTCCTAAACCCTCAGCCCCAAACCAAATCCCACATTTAGCCCGAGCTGCAATCCCAGCTGCAATTCCAGCCCCTGCCCCAGCCTCCAGCGTTATCCCAAATCCCATGTTCAGCTCTAATTCCAAACCCAGCCCCAATTCCAATTCCAACTCTAACTCCAACCCCAGGGCCAAATTTAGCCCTAACTCCAGCCTCAACACCAGCCCCAGTCCACACTCCAGTCCCACATTTAGCTCTGTGACCGCCTCTGAGATCCACACATAAGAATAGACAAAGCCCGGGAAGAGCCCTCTCTCCTTTCCGGAGCTGGGACCGCAGGATGCTGCGGGCCCCTGCTGGGCCAGGCCAGGCTGGGCCACGGCCATCCTGGAGCCGATGGGCCCTGGTCCACCCGCGGAACCCCCCCAGGGCCCTGCTATGTGCAGACGCACTCCCCCTCTCCAGTGTGGCCAAGATTCAGCTGAAGCTGCCCTGCTGCCTGGCAAAAGATCATGTGAGCAACAGCGATAAGCGACATTCCTGCTGCAAGGCCTGGGTGACATTAACCCTTTTAGTGCTGTGAAGAGCTGAAAACCTGAGGGAAGAGAAAGAGGAGAGGCTTAAAGCTGAAATTCTGTTGGAAAGCTATGATGTATCAGAGCACCCGTTGTAATTTCATGAAGGCTTGGGGGGTGGAGCGTTCAACTTGTGCTTGAGAGCAAAAGCACCTGCGCTGAGATAGGCAGATGCTGAAGCAGCTGTAATTTCATGAGAAGTTTGAATAGGGAGAGATGGAAGCGATGAGGACTTTTGCTCCAAATGGAAAAGGAGAAGACCTCAGTTCCTAGAGATGCTCCCAGAGATAGTCCTAGAGATGAAGATGAGGAAGACCCTTTGCTCCCAGGGAAGGAGAAGGGCCTCTGTTCTTAGAGATGAAATGCTCCCAGAGATGGGTGAAGAGAACTTCTGTTTCTGGACGGCTCAACCTTAAAATTGCACCTCAGTAGCTCAAGATTGTACCCTCTAAAGCGGTTCTGGGAAAAGCTGCAGGTCGTGGGAGGGGACTCTCACATGATGAGAGCAGAGAACCAACCCGGGCGTCTGTCTCGTTGTGATAATGTTTTCATAGCATGGGCAAGAGAGACTCCTCTTCCTAAATGGACTGAACAAGGTTATTATGGAAGTGGTAAACAGACTGAACATCTCAAGGGTTGTCTTTTTACATTGTCAGTGGGAGAAGGGAGAAAGGTGTTGGGGGGAGGGAGGAGAAGTATTCTGAAGGTGTGGTATGACTTTTTTCTTCTTTTAGGTATGTTCATAAACTTGTTTATATTCTTTCAAGTTTGGTGCCTACTTTGCATTTCTCCTAATTCTTATCTCTCAGTAGATAAACAGTAATGAGGATTTTGGACGAAACCACTATAGTAAATTGGTGTTTCCGCCCGGGAGCAAACCTAACCCGCTACAGCCCCTCAGCCCAGGACACCAACCCCCATCAATGGAGATCCCACTCAGTGCCATGGAGACTCTCAAGGCCACCCCCAGCCCCACAGGGTACCCCTTGTCCCCATCAGATCTGACACCACCTCCAAAGTGAGCGCTCCCGGGCACAGCCAGGGCCGTGCCGCCCTGCAGCTCCCTGCAAACCACAGTGGCGGCTTCGAGGTCACAACCCGAGTCTCAGACAGTTTCCCACTCTTTATGTCTGGAGCTGACCAAGAAATGCCCCATGGTGGGGTGCCCCTTTCCTGCAGTCACCGCAATGACCAACGGCAAACTGAGCCCTTGCTGAGGCTTTCCCCAGGAGATGCTGCATTTGCTCCCCCGCAGGGCAGCCTGTTCTTTTGCGGGGCAGTGGGCACAGGGGCAACAGCAGCCCCGAAGGAAGTGGGATTGCGTGCGGTACAGCCTGACACGAAACAGATTTCAGTGTCATGAAGGCAGAGGAGAGGGGGTCCCTGGGAGGCCAAGGCAGGCAGATCTGATTGTCCTGGCACGTTTCATCTGGGAACAGTCCTTGGATACACAGAAATTTGGAAGAGGAATCTCAGTTTTGGCCATGGCCCCTGGAGGAGAAGGACGGATCTGTTCCATAGGAAGGAAAGCACAGAGCCCCAGAGCTCCAGGGGCAGATGAGAAGTGACTCTCAACATTCCAAGATCAGCTGGAGCTGTCCCGTGGCCCCCAGGAGGCCAAGCCAGCCAGAGCTGTTCCATGTTCCCTTGGTTCCACAGAGCCCCTCAGTGTCACAAAGGTGTCCTTGGCTCCACGGGGCCCATCAGTGTCACAATGGACTCTGCGACTCCATGAGGACCTGCAGGAGCACCATGGTCTCCTTGGATCCACGGGGCCACTCAGAAGCACACCGGCCCCTTGGTTCCATGGGGCCCAGCAGTGCCCCGATGATCCCCATGGATCCAATTCTAAAATTACAGGGCACCCAAGCAAAAATGCAGGAAAAGGACAAACAGCTCCTTACTATAAAATACAGAGAGAGCAGAACAGAACAAACCCCACCACAGGAACAGTAGTTTCCCACCCGCTAAGCACAAACCATCATGGGATACTCAGCCCCAAGACAGGTTTGAGGAATGAGCCTTGTGGCAGCCCACCCGGCACAGAGGATTTTCCATCTGGCAACACGGGGGATGCTCTGGGGGCTGCTGAGAGACTGAAATGTTGTGGTTCACGGCTGAAACGTTGTCAGGAAGGGCTTTTTGCCCATTGCCATAATGTAGTGGTTTGGTCCAAAATACTCATTACTGTTTATCTGCTGAGAGATAAGAATTAGGAGAAATGCAAAGCAGGCACCAAACTTGAAAGAATATAAAGAAGTTTATGAACAGACCTAAAAGAGGCGAAAAAAAAATAAATTATACCATACCTTTAGAACTCTCCTCCTCTGCCCACCTTCCTCCCTTCTCCCACTGACAATGTAAAAAGACAACCCTTAAGATGTTCAGTCTGTTTACCACTTCCATAATAACCTTGGTCAGGCCATTTAGAAAGTCTCTTCTTGCTCGTGCCATGAAAACAGTATCACAACGAGACAGCCGCCCACTTGCAAATGCTGTTCAGTCCATTTAGGAAGAGGAGTCTCTCTGCCTGCATGTGAGCCCCTTCCCCCGACTTGCAGCTTTTCCCACAACTGCTTTCAAGGGTCCACTCTTGAAGTTTTTTGGGGTACAATTTTAAGGTTGAGCCGTTCAGAAACAAAAAACAGAGGCCCTTCTCCCTCCCTGGGAGCAAAGGGTCTTCCTCATCTTCATCGTTAAGACTATCTCTGGGAGCATCTCTAGGGACTGAGGTTTTCTCCTTTCCCATTTGGAGCAAAAGTCCATCTCTCCCTGTCCAAACTTCTCATGAAATTACAGCTGCATCAGCATCTGCCTATCTCAGCGCAGGTGCTTTCGCTTACAAGTTCAGCACTCCACCCCCCATATCTTTCTGAAATTACGACGGGATACTCTGATATATCAGAGCTTCACAACAGAATTTCAGCTTTAAACATCTCCTCTCTCTCTTCCCTCAGGTTTTCAGCTCTTCACAGCAATAAAAGTGTTACTCTCACCTCGGCCTTGCAGCTGGAATGTGGCTTATTGCTGTTGGTCACCTGACCTCTGCCGGACAGTGGTGCCGCTCTGCTGAAATCTTGGCCACAGTGGAGGGGGGTGGTTCCAAGCCGCTCTGGCTGCCCACAGCCCTGCTGGGGGGGGTCATCCTGGAGCCGTGGCCCGGCCTGGCCTGGCCTAAGCAGGGCCTGGGCCTGGCCCACTGGGCCCCGCTCGGGCCCCGCAGCCACCTGCCCCAGAGCCAGAAATGAGAGAGAGCTTAGGGGGGAGTTTGTCTGTTCTTAAGTGTGGATCACAGAGGCGGTCACAACTTTAAGTGGCTTAAAGAATTGTCCATATTCAAACTGGCCAGCTGATAGGTTCTATCAGGTCTCAGAGGAAACTGTAAGCACCCCTTAGCAAGGACATCCCTTCTGCAACTATGCTTGCTAACCTATGACAATCCCTGACTCAGCCCCAAGACAGGTTTGAGGAATGAGCCTTGTGGCAGCCCACCCGGCACAGAGGATTTTCCATCTGGCAACACGGGGGATGCTCTGGGGGCTGCTGAGAGACTGAAATGTTGTGGTTCACGGCTGAAACTTTGTCAGGAAGGGCTTTTTGCCCATTATGGCAGAACTGTATAAAGGAGCTGCCACCACCCAAGCCCCTCCGTCCCTGAATGTGCCTCCTGAGGGGAACTTTGGGCTGCACCTTGAGCTAAGGGACCTTGAGATCAGGGAAAGGGGACTCTTACCCAGGGATCTCAGGTCTAGGGAGAAGGAAACAAGGCTGAGGGAGGAGAATGAATCCACCAGAAAGCCAAGGCCAGGGCTGTCCTGAAAATCAGCCCTGGCTGGGGGAGGCCCCAGCCCCCAGACCCATTTGCTGAGGCCAGGTTTGCACCTCCATCCCCCAACCAAGGGGGCTGGAGGAGAGTTTGGGGGTGTGGGGTAACCCCTGCCCAGGGGGAGTGAACACCACCCCCCTTACCCAGACTGGCTCCGGTGTGAAACCCCCACCCCAGGAAGGCCACACACACAGGGGACAGTGTCACACTCGCCCCTCCCCAGGGGAGGTCTCTGTCCCTCCCTTGCTCTCCCCCCTTTTCTCTTTCACAGCCTGGGGGCCTTTGCCAAATGTGAGAATCATTTTTCTCTTTATCCCTGTCACCTCTGTGACAGCTACACAGAGTTTATCCTTCCTTTAAATCATCTGTACCGGGCTGAACTTTTCACTTTTCTTTTACAGGAACCTGCCAGCAGCTGAGCTGGAGCTGTGTGGGAACCGCTGGACCTTTGAATTGCCACCATAACTGCTTGTGCTGTCGGTTCATTCATGCTTGGGGTTTGTTTGCGTTTTCATCACAAGTGACTTGTGGGAAGAGCAAACATTGCTCAAAGCATTTTGTGTAGAGTTAAGTTTGATTTTTGCCAAGTTTATTTTTTCCGGTGCTCAGGGGATACTCCAGGGGTCTCTGTCTCTCTCACCCCAGGGCATTCCCAAGGGTGTGTCCCTGTCTCTCTCATCCCAGGGCATTCCTGAGGGGTGTCCCTGTCCCTTTCACCCTTGGGGATGCTCGGGCATCTCCATCCCTCTCGCCCCAGGGAATGCTTGTGCGGGGCTGGAGACCAGGAGCTCTGTGTCCCTCTCACTGCTGAGTGTGCTCAGGGGCTCTCCAACCTTCTCATACCTGGGGAGGCCGGGGGGGTCTCTGTCCCTCTCACCCCTGGGGTGACCCTGCCCAAGCACCATTGGGGTGAGAGCGACAGAGACACCCCCAAAGCCCCACAAGCACCTCCCGAGAATCCCAAGGGGAGATGGACAGAGACCCTCACCGGGCACCGAGTGGGGTGAGAGGGACAGAGACCATCCCCACCCCCTGATCGTTCCCAGACAAGAACGGCTTGAAGACCCCCCCAGGGCTCCCCAGGTAGGAGAGGGACAGAGACAACCCCGGGCCACGCATCCTCCTCTCCCACGGGATGGATTGGGGGGGATTGCTGTGCTCCTATCCCAAATGTGGGGCCAGGGTTATCTCTGTCCGCCTCCCACTTGGGAGGGCGAAAGCATCTTCATCCTCCTTTCCTTTGGGGGGACAGTGGCTGGACTCCATTCTCCTTACCTTTGCAGGGGAAAGGTGTGCTCTCGTCACCCTGGGGGATTCTGCCTCCTCCTTACCTTTGGGGCAACCCTAGTGGTCCCTGTTCTTCTTGCCCCAGGGAGGCCTCCCTCCTCTTCCTCTTTAGGGGGGACCCTGGGGCGGGGGTCTCCATCCTCTTCACCTTAGGGGGGGCCAGGGGTGGTCTCCATCCTTGCCCAGGGGAAAGGCCACAGACAGGTCTCTGTCATCTTCCCCTTTAGGGGGCCCAAGGGGGTCTACATCTTCCTCACCCTTGGGGGAACCATGAGGGGAACCGCAGTGGTGTCCATCCACTTCCACTCCACCTGGGCCAGGGGGTCTCTGTCCTTCTCCCCTTTGGGGAGAGCTGGGGGTGTCCTTTGTCCTCCACCCGTATGTGAGGGGGCGTGTGGCGCTCTGTCTCCGTGCCCTCGGGGAGGGAGCTCTCCGTCCCTCTCGCTCTGCTTGCTGCGGCCGCTGGTGTCCGGCCCACGCACCCGTTACCGGTGACGGCGACACGGGACGCAGCGGCGGCTTGGGGCACGAGGGAGCTGGGCTGGGGCTCCCCCTCCACATTGTGCTGCGATCGGGCCCACGGGGGCGGGCGCCGCTCCCACCTCCCCCCAACCACCCACACACCCTCCAGCCTGAGCTGGTCGCGGGGTTCCCGCGTTTCGGGGCCAAGGGCGCGGAGCTCCACTCGGCTCTGTCTTCTCCACTCAGCTCTCACTCCTGCACTCTGCCCACTCCACTCCGCTCACCCCGCTCCTCTCCCACTGCTCGACTCCTCTCTCCCCACTCCTCTGCGCCGCAGCAGCACTGAATCCTGCACTAAACAATGGCCATGATCGCCCCTTTATATGGGCATGGGAGCCCCGCCCCCCGTGGCAGCAGCCAAGGGATGCCGAGGAACAAATAATGAGGGGCGGAGCAAAGAAGATGAGAAAGAAACGTGGTTGGCCGAGAAGGTGCAGGTTCCATGAGGGATGGGGTGGGCGTGGCTTCAGGTAGGGGCGGGGCCAGGAATGGGGTGGGGGAGGGGTTGCTGTGAAACCGGGATTTGGGCTGGATTAGGCTGGGATTAGGGTTGAGAGGGGGCTGGGGGTGGGGCTGAGGGTGAGCTTAGAGCTGGGACTGGGGTCAGGGCTAAAGGTGTGTAGTGGTTTCGTCCAAAATACTCATTACTATTTACCTTCTGTGAGATAAGAATTAGGAGAAATGCAAAGCAGGCACCAAACTTGAAAGAATATAGACAAGTTTATGAACAGACCTAAAAGAAGAAAAAAGTCATACCACACCTTCAGAACACTTCTCCTCCCCCCCCCACCTTTCTCCCTTCTCCCACTGACAATGTAAAAAGACAACCCTTGAGATGTTCAGTCTGTTTACCACTTCCATAATAACCTTGTTCAGTCCATTTAGGAAGAGGAGTCTCTCTTGCCCATGCTATGAAAACATTATCACAACGAGACAGCCGCCCGGGTTGGTTCTCTGCTCTCATCATGTGAGAGTCCCCTCCCACGACCTGCAGCTTTTCCCACAACTGCTTTAGAGGGTCCAATCTTGAGCTACTGGGGTGCAATTTTAAGGTTGAGCCATCCAGAAACAGAAGTTCTCTTCACCCATCTCTGGGAGCATTTCATCTCTAAGAACACAGGCCCTTCTCCTTCCCTGGGAGCAAAGGGTCTTCCTCATCTTCATCTCTAGGACTATCTCTGGGAGCATCTCCAGAAACTGAGGTCTTCTCCTTTTCCATTTGGAGCAAAAGTCCTCATCGCTTCCATCTCTCCCTATTCAAACTTCTCATGAAATTACAGCTGCTTCAGCATCTGCCTATCTCAGCGCAGGTGCTTTTGCTCTCAAGCACAAGTTGAACGCTCCACCCCCCATGCCTTCATGAAATTACAACGGGTGCTCTGATACATCATAGCTTTCCAACAGAATTTCAGCTTTAAGCCTCTCCTCTTTCTCTTCCCTCAGGTTTTCAGCTCTTCACAGCACTAAAAGGGTTAATGTCACCCAGGCCTTGCAGCGGGAATGTCGCTTATCGCTGTTGCTCACATGATCTTTTGCCGGGCAGCAGGGCAGCTTCAGCTGAATCTTGGCCACACTGGAGAGGGGGAGCGTGTCTGCACATAGCAGGGCCCTGGGGGGTTCCGCGGGTGGACCAGGGCCCATCGGCTCCAGCATGGCCGTGGCCCAGCCTGGCCTGGCCCAGCAGGGGCCCGCAGCATCCTGCGGTCCCAGCTCCGGAAAGGAGAGAGGGCTCTTCCCGGGCTTTGTCTATTCTTACGTGTGGATCTCAGAGGCGGTCACAGAGCTAAATGTGGGACTGGAGTGTGGACTGGGGCTGGTGTTGAGGCTGGAGTTAGGGCTAAATTTGGCACTGAGGTTGGCGTTTGGGTTAGATTTGGAATTGGGGCTGGGTTTGGAGTTAGAGCTGAACATGGGATAACGCTGGAGGCTGGGGCAGGGGCTGGAATTGCAGCCGGGATTGCAGCTCGGGCTAAACGTGGGATTTGGTTTGGGGCTGAGGGTTTAGGAAGGGGCTGGGATTGGGGCTGGGGTTGGAGTTAGGGCTGAGATTTGGATTACAGCTGGGATTGGAGTCAAGGGTAAATGCAGGATTGGCTTTAGGGCTGGGGTTGGGATTGGGTCTGGGACTAGATGAGTGTGGGACTGGGATGAGATTAAACATGGGAGGGTGAGTTTGTCTAAACGTGGAGTGAGATTGAGATCAGGATCAGGGTGAGGTTTGGGACTGAGCACATGCAGAGCGGGACAGCTGAGGTGTCACTGCAGGATGTCCCTGGCACCATCCCAGCCCTCCTCAGGCACCTCCAAACATGGGGGGCAGCTGGGTGGTCCAAGATCCAGGTGCTGCCACGCTGCCCCTCCATTCCACGGGAGCATTGCGGGAAGGCAGCCCTGAATGTGACCCTTGGGGGTCTGGGATCAGCCTTCACATCCCTGTGGGAGCAGCGACAGAGAGGACGAGAGACTTTCCCCCTCTTATTCCTGTGGAAGGGTGAAGCCCAGCTGCCCTTTTCTTCTGGCGCCTCCTCATCTCCTCAGGTGAGGATGTCAAACTCCCCAGGAGCAGGAAGAAGCCCATTCCGGGTTTCCTTGTGTCTGCAGCCTGGAACATCCACTCAGAGCAGAGCACTTTATGAAAGCCCTGCTGAATGACAGCAGGAGGAGGTTTGTGAGAAAGGCAGGAAATGGTATTTTGATAGGAAATCAAAATTCCAAATTATTTCTGTCACGTTTATTTTCAGTCAGTTCTGGTCGGGTTTCCAGAGTGCCACCTTCTCAGCTGACTGTATTTGTGTCCTCCTTCCTCTTCTGCCTTTCTTTGCCTGCTCTGTTTGTCTCTCAGTGTCTCTCTGGACCCAGGGCAGCTCCCACCAAAGGCCCTCCTCTGATTTTGTTCCCAATCCACCAGCTAAAACAACCATGGGTGAGGTGATGAAGGCTGGCAGTGAAATGTCACTGTAAGATCTTGCAGTACTTGGCTTCTGGCTCCTTCCTGAGAGCTTTGCCTTCAAGGGCAGAATATCTTCTCCTTGCTGGGAACTGGAATTCCAGATCCCTGGAGGGTGTGCCGTGGATCCCAGAGGGGCATTGCCGAGGCTCGCAGGGTGCTGGTCCTGCCGTGCCTCCCACGGGAGCTGTGCAGGGCCAGGGGACAAGGTCCAGCAGCTGGGTGGGCTCCCAGAGCAGACAGCAAAGGCTGCTTTGCTGGCCATTTCCCAGCACATTCCCAGCTGGAAGCAGAGGGAGGAAGGAAAGGGAAGCGAGTCCCTGCCAGAAGCCCGGAAGGACTGGGGTGGGAAGGGACCCTGCCCGTGGGTTACTGGGCTGAAAGCCAAGTGGAGCAAGACCTTACAATGCCATCTGCCTGCCAGCCTGTGCTGCTGACAGGAGCAGGGGGCCACTTTAGCCCTCTGTGGGTGGGACCAAACTGTGCATTCCACTCCCCTTATCTCATTTCTGATGAGCTGTTCATGATGGGTCGTTTGCAGGAGCTGCCCAGTGCACCCCCGACCCCTCAGGCTATGAGGAGCTGGCTGTTAAATGAGATAAGGAAGGAGAGGCAAACCCTGGGAGGCAGGGCAGTGTTTCTTTTTCTGCACACCAATGACTCAGCTGTGATAACTCCCTCCGGGGTAGCAGCAGCACAGTCCCACCCAGCCTGAGGGCTCACCTCTGCTGATGGGCCATCATGGACTGAATGGCCCCAGCACAATGGGCAGCTGCAAGGACTGAGACCATCAAGGCTCCCAAAATATCCCATGACTCCCAGGATGACATCGTTCCATTGTGAAACTGCCCGCCCTGGGGGAGGGGCTGAGCATTCCCACCTGAACCTGAGCATATAAAATCTGAGTTTGGGGCCTTCTGGCAACACTTAACAGATCCAGGGCAGGAGCAGGACTCCAAGAGGACTGTGACCACCGCTGTTGACAAGACTGCTCCCATCACTTGGACAGGACTGTGTCCACCACTCTGACCAACAGGTTTTGTTTTCTTTCCTTTTGCTTTGCATGCAGCGGGACCAGGTGGTGCTCGGCACAGGAACTAACCAGCACCGTTCTGCTCTTGTCCCAGGGTGCCTGGTTATACTCAGCCTTTGTGGGTTACAGCTGTATCATGGTATTTCTTGTCATCTCTTTGGTGAATTGTAACTCCCACCTTAATCTCTCTTGGGGCAGATCAGTGGGGTTCATTTCTCATGCCAGTTAAAACCAGCACGGTGTTTGAGAGGATTTTACAGTCATGATACGCCCGGTGACTTCTAGAGAAGGACTTGGGCAGGAGGAACTCCTAAACCATCACACTCACGCCTTGTTTTTCTCTCCACACCAGGATTTCCCACTCCCAAACCTTTGTCCAGATGGAGGAGGAGGCTGTGAGGAACAGGAAGATGCCCCAGGACACCCAGGCAGGTGAGGAGGAAGTCCCTGCCCGTTTCCCCCTCTGTCCTGCTCCATCTCCCAGCCCAGCATCGCCCCCGGCTGCAGGACAACCCCGATGCCGGCGCTGTCCTGCTGGGGACAGACTGGGGGGATCTCCTTCCCCTTCCCTGTGGCACGGAGGCAAATGCCATCCTCTCCTTGTCCTTCCTCCCCCAGACAAGGAGCTGAGGACAGAACCCAGGGAGGACAAATCCCTGTGGCAGAACCTGGTGGAAGAGGCCGTTTTGAGCAGCTCCATGGCGCAGGAATCCAGCTGGGAGGAATACCACCGGAGATCCCACAGGAGGAGGGGCTGCAAACGCAGCCCAGGGAGCTGTGAGGAGGAAAGACCCACCCTGTGCTGGGATGGCGGCCGGAGATCCAGCCAGAGCTCAAACCTGGTGGTCCATGAGCAGTGTCATGCTAGGGAGAAACGCTTCAAGTGCTTGGAATGTGGGAAGAGCTTCAGCCAGAGCACCAACCTGATCTACCACCGGATGATCCACACCGGGGAACGGCCCTATGTGTGTGGGGAATGTGGGAAGAGCTTCAGCACAAGCTCCAACCTGATCCGCCACCGCCAGGTCCACACAGGGGAGAGGCTCTATGTGTGTGGGGAATGTGGGAAGAGCTTCAGTACGAGCGCCTACCTGATTCGCCACCAGATGATCCACACTAGGAAACGGCCCTACGAGTGTGAGGAGTGTGGGAAGAGCTTTCAGACCAGCTTCAGTCTCCTCCTGCACCAGCGGATTCACACAGATGAGAGGCCCTTCCGCTGCCCTGACTGCGGGAAGGGCTTCAGGTACAACTCTGACCTCAGCAGGCACAAACGCATCCACACCGGGGAGAGGCCCTACGAGTGTCCTGAGTGTGGGAAGAGCTTCTCCAGGAGCTCTCACTTGACCAGACACCAACAGTGCCACCAGTAAGGGAAGCCCTGCGAGTGCCCTGAGTGCAGGAAGAGCTCCAACTTCATCTCGCAGCAGAGGATCCATGTGGGGTGATGCACAGTGACCCCCGTTGGGCAGAGACCTGGTGACCCCTGTTCCAGATGATCCCCATGGTTGGGGGGAATGTTTGAGAGATTTATTTCACTTCTCATTCTCGTGCTCTGATTTCATTGCTAATAAATGCAATCCCTGTCCCCAGACTGGGTCTGTTTTTCCATGCTGGTGATCGGGGCGGGAGCTCTCCTGGTCCTTAGCTCAGCTCCTGGGCCTTTCCTCAGCCAATCAAAGAAGTCACTAAACAATTTTCAGCCACTCTGAGCTTTTCTCGCTGATGACTGCCCAGGTGCCAGGTGGATCTGCTGCACCCAGAGCTCCCCACCTGGGCCCCCCTCACCCCCAGTGCCCCCCAGGAGTAGAATTAAGGGAGAGGGGAGGTTTCAGCACCTGCCCAGTGCTGGGGATGGGGCAGCTGGGGCCATACTGGTGGCACTGGTGGTGCTGGGAGCCCCCCTGGCCACAGGCATGGAGCTCTCAGGTGAGCTGATGGGGTGGGAAGAGGAGTCCGGGTATGGTGGGAAAGGTGGGGAGAGGAGGGAAAATGGGTGTGTGGGACCCATAAAATGAGTTGGAGGGGGAGTGGGACCCCCTAAAGCAAGAATGGGAAGGGGGCTGAGAACTGGGGGTGATGGGAGAGGTGTGGGAAAGCTTAGAAATTGGGGATTGGGAAAGGTGGGATCTCAAAACTTAGTAGGAGGGGGCCGGGGATTGGGAGGATTGTGTGAAAAGGGTTGGGAAAGGGGCAAAAGGGGGGACTGGGACCCCCAAGCTGATGGGGGCAGGGGCTGGCAGCTGGGGATTGATGGGAAAGGAAGGGAGAATGTAAAGGAATTCCTTGTGGAATATAGGATACCCCAGCAGGGCTTGGGCACCCCAGGGCGGTTGCAGAAGTACCCCTGACGGGGCCTCCAGCTGAAAACAGGCTTGCAAGGCACCTGCTCACTGGCAGCCTTGAACAGCCTTGGGAAGGGGTATACAGTGGTCAGCTCCCCCGCTGCTTCGAGGCTTTCTCATGGGAAAGGGGCGTGAACTTTGGAGAAAGTATAACTTGGTGTAACCGGACAATAAAAGAGGAGCACAATGCTCAAATCGTATCAGTGTTCGTGTCATGACTCTTTCTGGATTCCCCTGCTCCCGGGACCCCCCCCGCTACACATGGCGCCCGAACGGCAGGGACCCGAGTGAGTTTTGCTTCAGGCAGGTTTGCTTCAATGCGGTAAGACTCTGAATTTCATCGTATCGGTGCGGCGGAGCCAGGGGAACCAGAGCGGGTGGCCCCAAAGCCGAGTAAAGCCGGGGGCCCGGTCTCAAAGCAGAATAGAAAGCCGGAGGATAAGTCCCAAAGCTGAGTAAAGCCGGGGGCTAAACCTCAAAGCCGAGTGGCCGGAGACCATATTTTTGCGCGGCCGAGCGAATACCCGCAGCACAGAAGCTATGGACTACGAAGCAGGACCTCGACTCCTAGCTAATATTCTCTCTATGAGAGGCGAAATCGTAAAAGACCAAGATCTGAATGCCCTCATTACGTGGGCCCGGGAACATGGATTATTGAGTTACATTTTGCTTTTGTTCTCAACCGAAGCGTGGGGGGAAGTTGGATATAAATTGTGGCTGTCCATGATTGAGGGAGGAAAGGAAGCTAAAGAAGCTAAAGCTCTCGGCTTAACCTGGAGGGCAGTAACTGGCACTCTCGCAGAGATGAAAACAGAGAGGACAGTGGCTGCGGCTGGCACAGCGGCTTTAGAGAGTAGCAGCTCCGGGAAAGAAACAGACGGGGGTCTTATGGAGCAGCGGCCAGAGACCAGAGCAGAGTCCAGGGTAGCACAGTTCTTCAGGCTGGCCGTGAGAAGACCGATTAAAGGCACAGCAGCACCCGTCCACTCACTGCGGGAGTTGCTGGACTCAGCAGGGCAGGATGGTATCCCTCCGACGGCTGAGAGAGAAATGGCTGCGAACGCGGAAACAGAGCCGCCCGACTCAGGGGGCGGGGCACAGGCGGGCCAAAGAGGAACAGGCGGTCCTGGTGTCCGGCCGAAAGCGGCAGAGCAGTCGTGCGGTTCTAACTCCTGGCCAAAAGCGGCAGAGCGCAACCCCCCTCTGCGAGACAGCGGAGCAACATCCGGCAGTGAAGCAGCTTCTGCGGTTTCGTCGCCTGCAGAGCCAGAGCCAGCCAGGGCTGCCGGGGGCCAGCCCCAAGAGGGGGAGAAGCACCAAGAAATGATGCAAGAAGTAATCAAAAAGCTTGCTGACTTATCTACACGGCAAGATGCGCTAGAGTCCAAAGCTTGTGATGTTACACCATCAGCACCATGGCGTCCCGTGGCCTCACCGGTCAAGTTAGCACCCAGAGCTCCTATGTTCCCGTCGGGAGAATCAGGCACAGTGCCTACAGCCTCTCCCTTCCCGCCAGAGGAGGTGCAGCCGTCGTTTCCATCAGCCCCAACAGGGAGGACTGACCCATTGCGACGGAGATGGAATGGAGTTATCCGTGATGCAATCATTGAGGGTGATTGGCAAGCAGTGAATGCCCTCGCTTGCCCTGTACACATACAAGGGGACACTGCAAAGTGGGAACCCCATGACTGGAAGATCTTGCAGCAAGCCAAGCAAACGGTCACCACGCATGGCTCGCGGTCTGAAGCTGCACGAAGCATTCTGCAGTTTATCTTTACAGCAGATGTCCTGTGTCCTAATGATTGCATCAGCATCGCACAGTTGTTATTAACCCCTTCTCAGTTCCTGCTCTGCGAGCGAACGTGGAAACAGCTAGCACAAGAAGAAGCTAGCAAACATCAAAGTGACACACAAGACCCACTGTATGCACTCCAAGCTGACATGCTAACTGGGAGCGGGGCTTATGGAGCCACGGTGACACAGCTGACCATGCCCGTAGTCATTCATCAGTTGTCACAGACTCTTGCCCACAAAGCCTTGTTGTCAGTACCTGAAAAGAAGAAGTCTCCCCCGTATGCAGGAGTCCGACAGGGGCTGTCAGAGCCATATGGTCAGTTCATTGACCATTTGTCAGCAGCCTTAAAGGATGCAACTGAGCTCTCTGAAGAGCTCCAAGAGCAAATGTTCCAAACACTTGCCTTTGAAAATGCTAATAGACAAACTAAGACAATTCTTGCCACGCTGTCCCAAGGAGCAGGTGTAGACGAGATGCTCGTACGTGCTGCCCACTCAGAACAGTCATCTCAAACAACTGCCTTTACTGCAACACTGCAGAATGTCCTGCGACAACAGGGACAAGTCATCGCCGCAGCACTGACCAGAGGGGTGCCCAGCAAGTGGTGCCGTGCTACAGGACCCCGAAGCGAGAAGGTGCAGTCAGCATCAGCTCCTGAGGAAAGTGATGCCACTACTTCAACAGCTGGAACTCTGGGACCTCTGTCCCAAAAAGCCTTGGGAGAGGCTGCAGACGTGGCAGAGTGAGGGAGCTGAGGACTTGCCAGATCCACCACTCTCCGTAGCAGGAGAAGTAGCGAGACCCTGGGCGAATGGAACAGCTGCCCTGGGTGGTTGCTAGTGACTTGTGGTGGGTGTCGGAGAACCCTCTCCAAAGGCCAAACTAAGAAGGAGAGTTGCATATATTTTTGGGTATAGCACCAAACACAGAGGTAGAGTGAGAAATTGTTTTTTGACTGTCTTGAGACAAGAGCATTGGCGGACATTTTCAATCAGCTGTCCACCCATTTAGATCGAGTGAAGGCAGTTCATTTGGCTAGCATCTATGTTTTTACCTGGTGCTTCAGCAGCCAAGGCTCATGCTATTTTGCATCAACTTGCTTGCTGGGAGAGGGATAAGTTAAACATAACTTCGCAGATGCTTGATGAGTTAAGCGTAGATGTTCCTAGTGTTAGACATACAGTATTACAAAATCGATTTTTTGTAATTGATTTTCTACTACTAGCTCACGGCCACGGCTGTGAAGAGTTCCAGGGTATGTGCTGTATGAATCTTTCTGACCATTCTGTCCCAATTCACAAGCACCCCTCTGACCTCCAGAGGGGCCTACACATCCTTCAGGAGACAGACGACCCTATTGGAGATTGGCTTAAGGGTCTGGGTATCACCGGATAGCTGCGTACCTTGGTAGTAGAAGGCTGACAATTGCTATTTGTAGTTACTTTAGGTTTAATAACACTTGGGTGTATATTTTTTGCCTTAAAGCAGGGCTTCAAAAAATCATCGACCAGACCTGGGTAGCCCAAAAAGAAAACGGGGGTTGTGTAGAGGGATTCCTTGTGGAATATAGGATACCCCAGGAGGGCTTGGGCACCCCAGGGCTGTTGCAGAAGTACCCCTGATGGGGCCTCCGGCTGAAAACAGGCTTGCAAGGCACCTGCTCGCTGGCAGCCTTGAACAGCCTTGGGAAGGGGTATACACTGGTCAGCTCCCCGCTGCTTAGAGGCTGTCTTGTGGGAATAGGGCGTGAATCTTTGCAAAGTATAACTTGGTGTAAGTAAACAATAAACTGGAGCATGATGCTCAAATCGTACCAGTGTTCGTGTCATGACTCTGGTGGGATTCCCCTGCTCCCGGGACACCCCCCTGCTACAGCCACCCACCATCACCACGGCTCCATGGGCTCCTTTCCATGCCCCCGGCCCTGGCCACAGGACCTTGAGCTGGTGGCCATGGCAGCCGACTGTGGCCTAGGGCTCCGTGCCCATGTCCATGGCAGCAGTGCCCGGCCACGGGCCCTGAGTGCAGGTGAGCGTGCCAATGCCCATGGCAGCGGGGCCAAGCGTTGGTGTCCGTGGCACCAAAGTGAGGAACGGGTCCCTGTGGCCGCTGCTGTGGCACCTGAGGGCATCAGCGAGTGTCACTGCAATTGTAGCTGGCACCAGCCCGGCACCGCTCTGTCCTGAGGGCTGCCATGGCAGCCGAGGGCAGCCACAGGTCTGTGTGCAAGTGGCCACGGAGCCTGACTGCAGCAATGGGTCCTGGGGGGGTTTCCAAGGGAGCTGGAACTGCTGAGGGTTGCCATGGCATCCAACCCCTGCGGTGGGTGTCAGTGTCCATGGCCACAGCATCGGTCAGTGTCCATGACCACAGTCCCTTGCAATGGCCCAGTGCAGCTTGGGATGATAATCCACCCGCACAGCTGGCCCAGGGCACGCCTGGAGTGGTCTTGGTGGCACCTTGGGCTTGGCACACTTTGAGGAGGGCGCCTGTTTTCAGTGGGGAAACTTAGGAATTTTAGATTCTTTAAAAAAAATGAAAGAAACCCCTGCTTGGCTGAGTGCAGCCAGTTCTCCAAGCAAAGCAGGTGCCAGGTGAGTGAGGAGAGACAGGATGGGGCTGGGGATGTGGAGCAGCGTTGTCCACACTGGGCCAGACCTCAAGGCACAGCTTCTGTGACCAGGCCAGACCTCCTGAGGAGAGACCCTGCATCAGTATCAGTCACAGAATGCTGCAATCGCCTCTTCTCTAAAGAGAACAGCAATGAAATACACCCCTTAAAATAAGAATACGTCTTTATTTGAAACTCTTTGAAATATTTCTCCACAACTGCAGTAGGAAACTTTCCTAATGAACTGCACTCGAGCAGAGGGAAATCAAG
The DNA here is from genome assembly GCF_020740725.1 of Corvus hawaiiensis. Taxonomy (NCBI): domain Eukaryota; kingdom Metazoa; phylum Chordata; class Aves; order Passeriformes; family Corvidae; genus Corvus; species Corvus hawaiiensis. The sequence continues at coordinate 133,660 of NC_063247.1, forward strand.
GCTGAGCCGTGGTTTGTCAGGACTTGCTTGATCCTAATGAGCCCCGTGGTGCATTTGATGCTGAGCCCTGGAACTGAGGGCCTTAAAGGAGATTGCACAAACCTTCCCAGGAGTCAAAGGCAGAGGAAACACCCAAAGTGTCTTGAGGCATTAATGGGTCCCACTGAGGTCCATGACCAATACAGGCTCTTCATGGACACCTTGGAGGAGAGAATTGGAGGCCAGGATTGCACAAAAACCTCTCAGAGAGTCAGTGTGGGAAGGAAAATCCAAAGCACCTTAAAATCCTTCAGTATCTCAGAGTATTAATGAGCCCCACTGAGTGTCAATAAAAAGCTCTCAAGGGACTCGTTAAAGCAGATAATTGGAGGCCTTGATTGCACAAACCTCTCATAGTGTTGGTATCAAAAGGGGAACACCAAGTACTTAAAAAACAGAAGTACCTTGAAGCTGTAATGAGCCCCACTGAGTGTTGTTACTGACAAAGGCTCTCCAGGGACTAATTAAAGCAGATAATTGGAGGCCAGGATTGCACAAGGCTCTCAGACACTCCCAGGCAAAAGCCAAAGCCAAAGTCCTTTGGAAAACCTGCAATCCCTGGGAGCATTCAGGAGCCCCCAGGGCCGTTCCTGACCAAGGCTCCCCAGGGACTCCTTCCAGCAGATCCCTGAGGCCACTGGGATGTGGGGGGGATGCTGAGGGCAGGACAAGGAGCTGACAGTGCCCAGCCGTGCTGGGGCTGTGCCAGGAAGCCCCGGTGCGGTGCCTCAGGACAAGGTGTCTCCTCCCAGCCCTTGGTGGCCCAAATGCTGCTGTGCCCCAGGGCACCAACACCTGGCTTCTCTTTGTCCCTCCCTGTCATCCCTGCCTCCAGTTCTCTGCTCTGACTGCAGCCTGGGGACACATTCTCAGTCGTGTCCCTCACTGGGACCCATTAACGGTATCAGGAACTTTGGAGTTTGAATCTGACTCAGAATTCTTGAGAGGTTTCTGCCAGTCCCTGTCAGGGACTGATGTTCAGGGCCTCAGCACCAAGCCCCGAGAGGATCATTCCAGTCCTTGTGCTGTGTCTGTGCTGCTGTGGGGCTGTGGGCAAAGCAGTCCATGGGAAAGGGGAATGAGCTGAGCCTCCCTCCCTGAGATACCATCGTGGGTACACCCAGAGCTCCCCTCACGGTGTCCTTCCAAGCTCTGAGCTGCCCTCCTGGGTGCAAATCTGTGCCAGAGCCTCTCCGAGTCCCCTGAATGTCCCCCGGGGAAGTGCAGAGATGCCACAGCTGAGGAAATGCTGCTGGGTTTCCAAGGGCAGTGTGAGTGTCCCTGGCAGAAGGGGGTGCTGAGCCCTTGCTCAGAGACCTTTAGAGAGGGTGAGACATTCAGGGATGCCTCTGCTCTGGGCAAGCTCTGGTTTATCCCAGGGTGAGCCGGGAGTGTGAATGTGCTCTGCCTGCAGCCAAAGGGGCAAGCCCAGGGCAGTTGGGGACAAGCCCATGCAGCCCCTCAGCTTGCCCTGAGCCACAGGGAATCCTTTGCCTCTCACCTCTCTCAGTGGCAAACGTGGAGTGCAGCAGAAATGCTGGGGATTTCTGACCCCAGAGAACCAGGAATGATGTGTGGGTAGGAAAACATTTCCTAAAACTCGCTCCTGCATCCCTGTCCTGTGGAACGGAGAGTAAAACTGCTACCAAGCCTTTCTAGGAGGGATTGCACTGACAAATCCTGACTCTCCAGCCTTGTCCCTCTGCCACACGGCCACAAACCCAGGGCAGCGGGGCAGGGATGGCTCCTCGAGAGCCCCCACGCTCAGGCCTGGCTGCTCCTGGCACACTCAGACAGCACAAGGGGAGCTCAGGCAGGGAACTGGGTGAAGGTTTTCCCAGAGCAGGAACAAGGGTGGGGCAGTCCCAGCAGGACAGTGTGCAGGGAATGGCACAGGTTTGGCTCCAAGCAGCCTGTCCTGACTTGTCACTGTCCTTTCTCCATGAACAGGTGCCCATGGCCAGACACAGCAATGTCCAACAGCAGCTCCATCAGCCCCTTCCTCCTGCTGCCATTGGCAGACACGCGGCAGCTGCAGCTCCTGCACTTCTGCCTCTTCCTGGGCATCTCCCTGGCTGCCCTCCTGGGCAACGGCCTCATCATCAGCGCCGGAGCCTGCGGCCAGCACCTGCACAGCCCCATGTTCTTCTTCCTGCTCAGCCTGGCCCTCACCGACCTGGGCTCCAGCTGCACCACTGTCCCCAAGGCCATGCACAATTCCCTCTGGGGCACCAGGCACATCTCCTACACAGCATGTGCTGCTCAGGTGTTTCTGATTGTCTTCTTTCTTGGAACAGAGGATTTCCTCCTCACCATCATGTGCTACGAGCGCTACGTGTCCATCTGCAAAGCCCTGCACTACGGGACCCTCCTGGGCAGCAGAGCTTGTGCCCACATGGCAGCAGCTGCCTGGGCCAGTGCCTTTCTCACTGCTCTGCTGCACACGGCCAATACATTTTCCCTGCCCCTGTGCCAGGGCAATGCCCTGGGCCAGTTCTTCTGTGAAATCCCACACATCCTCAGGCTCTCCTGCTCAGACACATACCTGAGGGAATTTGGGCTTCTTGCTTTTAGTACTTTTCCTTTTTTGGGTTGTTTTGTGTTCATGCTTTTCTCCTATGTGCAGATCTCCAGGGCCGTGCTGAGGATCCCCTCTGAGCAGGGCCGGCACAAAGCCTTTTCCACGTGCCTCCCTCACCTGGCCGTGCTCTCTCTGTTTATCAGCACGGGCACATTTGCTCACCTAAAGCCCCCCTCCACCTCGTCCCCATCCCTGGATGTGGTGGTGTCAGTTCTGTTCTCGGTGGTGCCTCCAGCCCTGAAGCCCCTCATCTACAGCCTGAGGAACCAGGAGCTCAAGGATGCCCTGAGGAAAATGATGACTGTATCTTTTCAGAAGGAATAAACTCTCTCTTTTCTGCTCCAGAACCTTCAGAATGTAACTCTTTACAATCTCAGCTTTTTTTTTTTCCTATTTGTCCATTTTATCATTGGTGCCTTCTTTTCTTCTTTTTCTAGTGTTATACTGTTTTTTATAAAATCCTGTAGTACTGCTCTTAGCATTTCTACATGAACATCTGCCTTTCTTTGGAAACACAAAGACTTTCAGGAGGCTTCTTCCCTGTGCATTTGAATAAAAATGAGGGTCTGCCCTGACTTGTGTGTCCAAGGTTTGTTCCTCAGCCCTTCTCTGGCTCTGCAGGGGCAGTGCCTGTGGGCACAGCTGGAGGGAAGAGACTCCCAGCACAGCAGCACAGCCAGGGACAATGGCCCTGCCTCTTCCCACCTCTGCTCTTCCCAGCCCATGGAACCCAGTGTCCATTGTGACACAGCAGGGCCTCATGGAACCCAGAACATCTTTATGACGCAATGGAATCTCATGGATCCAAGGGCCAATTGTTCTAGAGAGGGGCCTCATGGAACACCAGGGCCACAAAAACATTGCCAGGCCTAGTAGAAAGAAGGCGCCTGGGGGAGGGCACTTGGACACTGTCTCTTGCAGCAGACTCTGGGTCTGGGGCATCACTTGGCATCACGTGCAGTCCTGTGGAGCAAGGCCTCAGGAATAATTTTGGGAGCACTTTGGGAGGTCTTTGATGGATTATGACAGCCCCTCAGCTGCCTCTCATGTGAATGTCCCGTGGATATGGCCTTTCCAGTGTTGGAGGTTTCACAGCTGGGCCAGTTTGTGCAAGGGAGGATGGGTGTTCAGTGCCAGTGACCAGAGGTAGCACCACAGACCTGAAACCTCCTCGTCCCCCCTCAGTGGCAGGGGAGTCTGTGTAAACCTGGCCTCTGTGGACTGTGGTCTCCTCCCCCCCAAACCCAGCCAGGCATAATTTGGTGCTGTTTGGTTTTCTTGTGGATGCGTTCTTTTCCCTCAGCCTTGATTACTTCTGCCTAGAACCTGAGATGATTGCACAATAGTGTCCCCTTTATCTAAGCTCTGTGACTGAACTCCCAGTCCAAAGTGCCAGTCAGGCATCTTCAAGGAGAGGTGGGCTTCTGTGGCTGTAGCTTCTTGATACAGTTTTTGCTAGAATGGGCAAAACTCCTTCATAACAATGTTTGAGGCATGAACCATTTCAGTCCCTGACAACTTTATGCCTTGGTTCCATGAGGTTCCATAACCTCACTATGGACTCAGTCTTGAGCTGCATTAGGCCCCGCTCTGTCACACTGGATGCTTAATTGCATGCGGTTCCATTTGGTGGCTGTAGTCTCCTGGTTCCATGAGGCTCCGCTGTGGCACGTTGGCGCCTTGGTCCATGAGATTCCATAGAGTCACAATGGACTCCTGTGTTCACATAGGCCCCGCGGTGTCACATCAGAGCCTTGGTTCCATGAGTGGAAGAACCCATCTTTTGGCATGCTCTAAGCATATCTGCTACGTCGCAAGTGTGCGGGTTATGAACAGCGAGCAATGCTTTTCTGCAGTCTTCATTTGCATTTACAAAGCAAGCTGCTGCAACAGAATAGCTCTGGCCTCATCGTTACCGGCTCTCCGGGAGAGCGTGGCTTGCATTCTGTCCAGGAACTGTACAAATAACTCCGCCGGGCCCTGTAAGATCTTAGCAAAAGACACGTTAGCATCCATACCCATCCCCAAGAGTCGCCGCAGGGCTTGCCGGGCTAGGCGGGTGATGATATCATATACGTCACACGGATAGCCTGTCTGCGCTGTAGGGACTGCGTACGGACCCTCTCTGGTCAGCTGTGCGGCAACGATGGGTGGATTTCTGTCTCGCAGCACTTCCGCCTGGGTAGTACACAGCTCACGGTAGTCAGTGAGCCAGCCTGCAAACTGCGTCACTGTCAAGATCATTCTCATTATGCTTTTGCAATCATTAGGTACGAGGACGTACGTGGCACTTATGGACTCTAGGTAAGTAAGGACGTGACAGGAGGATACGCCGCTTTCCTTTACTAGCGTCCTCAGTTCTTTGATTACTTTATAGTCTCGTTCCCTGTAGGCCGGGCGTTGCTTTGGCGCATATATAACCGGACAGGCAGTAACGACTGCCAGGTCACCCTCCTCCATTACGGCTTCCCCACACTTCCACCACTGCTGGGTTACAACGTCATCATTCTGGGCAGGAAGGGAGTCCGACGCTTGCTCACGGTCTGGGAGTTCTGCGCTGAGGAGGCCAACTGTGTAGGGATTTTTTTATTGAGTAAAGCAATTCCCTAGGGGATGGGTTAATCTCGGGGTAGCCAGATTCATCGGATACAAGTCCTAGTGGCGCTGAGGGCTCAGGGGAATCAGCTTCTGAGGCCGCGTAATGGCCAACATCGGCGCAACTTCACTTAAAGTCCGCCATGGTCGTTTCCCAAGAAGCGAGGTGCCTGCAAGCTTCAGCATCGCTGTCCCTGGCGATCTCAAAAAGTCTCTGCCCTCCCGCTTGCCAGGCCTCTGATTGAAGGGGCCCACTGAAGGGAAAACTCTAACGTGATTGGACACCCAGTCCAGCAGGGTGCTTAATTTCACATCAGCAATATCAGTAGTTTGCCGATGTAGGAGCCGCCATACAGGTCCAATCTCCTTCTTTGTTCCAGGGATATTCCACCTCCCATATTGCTTCCACTGGTTACTCACCTGGTAGGTGAGGTGCGCGCACTTGGATTCCTGGAGTTCCTTCCCCGAACTCTTCCCGGTCAACCAATTCCTAACACAGTGGAAATTGCTACCGGAGCGATGCACACCCTTCACCGCTTCTATTGGTCCCGATTCGGGCCAGCCATTTGCAGCAATGGGGAACAAAGACAACAGACCCCCTTGTATGTCCCAAGAAGATCCCTTTATTTCCAAAAATCACCCCCTCTTTATACCCTTCATCTCAACTGAAACCAAACTGAAGAACCATAACAGAACTTAACAGCAGAAGGGCACCCATTGGCTGGCACAGCTGCCGTGCTGCGGGCCACGCGTCCTATCAGCCAATCAGCTTCCCGCTCATATGCTGTGCACACCTTCCTCCAGCCAATCACAGTCCCTCTGCCAACTGTCACTCAACCGACTCTCTCCTCACTCGCAGCTGCCTCTCACCCCTCACCCAACTTCCAACCGCCCAGCCCGCAGAGGGTCCTTTCCCACAGGGCCTTCTGCTGAGCATAAGCCTCAACCACTTCAACAAATGTAATCCCATATTCCACAGCTGTGGTCTCTTTGGTTCCATGAAGCTCTGTTGAGTCACAGTAGAGCCCTGCTTCCACTGGGTTCCAGAACTCCACTGTGGTCTCTTTTATTCCATGAGGCCTCGCTGTGTCAAATCCGAGCCTTGGTTCCATGAGGTTCCAATACCTCACTGTGGTCTCCTGAGCTGTGTTATGCCCTGCTGAAACATATTGGAGGCTTGGTTCCATGGGATTCCACAGCCTCAGAATGGTCTCGTGCGTTCTGTGAGGCCCTGGTTTGTCCCTAAAGAGCCTTGGTTCCATGGGTTTCTAAAACCTCACTGTAGACTATTGGGTTCCACGAGGAGCCGCTGTGTCCTACCGCAGCCTTGGTTCCGTGAGGTTCTATACAGTGGTTATGGTATCCTGGGTTCTGTGAGGCCACGCTGTGTCATTTTAAGGCCTTTTTCCATGAGGTTCCATAACCTCACTGTGGTCTCCTGAGCTCCATTAGGCCCTCTCGTGTCATAGTGGAGCCATGGTTCCATGAGGTTCCATAACCTTTCTCTGGTCCCTTGGGTTCCATGAGGCTCCTCTGTGTCACACTGGCCCCTTGGATCAATGGGGCTACCTGACCTCACTATGGTCTCCTGTGTTCCAGCAGGCCCCGCTGTGAGACATTCTGAGTCACCCCTGTCCCCCACAGGTGCCCCCACAGGCTCAGGTGGGGGCAGGGCACCACGGGCATTGTGGGACGGCCAGAGTGATCCCAGGGGCCCGTGCACCCAGGTACCCGCCTGCCCACAGACCCTCCTGTGCCCCCCACCCCACAACCCACGTGGGCTATTCCAAGGTACCCCCCACTCTGACACACCTCCCACCCTGTCCAGGGGTCCCTGACACCTGCAGCCATGTGTGAGGGGGAGCAGAGGCACATGGAGCTGGGGACAGGGCCGCCGTGGCACAGGGACATCGCTCACCCCGTTCCCCACCTCTGTGTGTCCTCTGAGCCCCTGGGGATCTCCAGTCCATGGACCTCCTCAACCTCCTGGGGTCCACAACCATCCCTAGAAGTCCCTGTCCCGCTGGAGGTCCCCAGCCCCTGCAGGTCCCCACCCATACCAGCACCAGTCGTGTGGGTTCCATTCCACGAGCTCCAGGGTGACATCTCCTGACACCCTGAGAGCCCTGCCCAAGGATAGGATGTTTCCAACGTCCACTGTGCACGGCGCTTTCTGTTGGTTCACGGTGATCTGCAGGGACATGGGGATGGCAGGGACAGAGGGGACAGCAGGGACATCGGGGACAATGGGGTGACTGATGCCCCTGGGAGCACGGCTGTGCCTGCCATGGGGAGCTGAGCTTCCACTGCTTGGGGTCTCACCTTGTACTGGCCCTCGTGGGGCTCAGTCAAAATGTGGAACTCTCTCTCCTTCCATCGGAAGTGACAGTCCCCAGTCTTCTCCTCTTGTCCCCAGGGCCGTGCAAGTGGCATCCAGCCCCTCGGTGACACGAAATGACAGCTGGAGGAGTTGTTGTGACACACGGCACAGCAGAGACACCCAGAACCTGCAGCAACAGCAGCCATGGGTGGGGGGTTCCTGCACCCCCACAGGCCACGGAGGGGCCCCCAATGCACCCCCACACCACAGGGCTCAGGGAACCTCGGACACATCCCCCCAGCCTGGGCACAGCCCAGCCCAGCCCCGCTCCTCCCACCCACTGAGTCCTGTCCCCGTCTGGGACCCACACAGTGCCCAGTTTGGGGACACCCCCATGGTCTTCCTGCCCCTGTCCCCAATGAATCTTTGCCCATTCCCCAGAGGCCCTGAGCACCTTTGGGGTGATGGCTGGGGAAGGGGGGAGGGATGACACCGGGGGACACCCACCTCCTGTCCCAAAGGAGGAGCTGTCCCCAGGTGATAAACGATGGCCGTGGAGACAGACTCCCAAAAATGTAGGCAAGCACAGGAACAGTTTGGATGGGGAAAGAGACAGGGTGGAAACGGTGGCTCTGGAGGACACACTGGGCCGAGAGGTCACTGCTGACCCCCCCACGCATTCCCCTAGCCAGGTACCGCTCTCCCAACCCCCTATAATCCCTCAGCCCCAGACACCAACCCCCATCAATGGAGCTCCCACTCAGTGCCATGGAGACTCTCAAGGCCACCCCCAGCCCCACAGGGTACCCCTTGTCCCCATCAGATCCGACACCACCTCCAAAGTGAGTGCTCCCGGGCACAGCCAGGGCCGTGCCACCCTGCAGATCCCTGCAAACCACAGTGGCGGCTTCGAGGTCACAACCCGAGTCTCAGACAGTTTCCCACTCTTTATGTCTGGAGCTGACCAAGAAATGCCCCATGGTGGGGTGCCCCTTTCCTGCAGTCACCGCAATGACCAACGGCAAACTGAGCCCTCGCTGAGGCTTTCCCCAGGAGATGCCGCGTTTGTTCCCCCACAGGGCAGCCTGTTCTTTTGGGGGGCAGTGGGCACAGGGGCAACAGCAGCCCCGAAGGAAGCGGGATTGCGTGCGGAACAGCCTGACACCAAACAGACTTCAGTGTCACAAAGGCAGAGGAGAGGGGGTCCCTGGGAGGCCAAGGCAGGCAGATCTGATTGTCCTGGCACGTTTCATCTGGGAACAGTCCTTGGATACACAGAAATTTGGAAGAGGAATCTCAGTTTTGGCCATGGCCCCTGGAGGAGAAGGACGGATCTGTTCCATAGGAAGGAAAGCACGGAGCCCCAGAGCTCCAGGGGCAGATGAGAAGTGACTCTCAACATTCCAAGATCAGCTGGAGCTGTCAGGAGGCCACCAGGAGGCCAAGCCAGCCAGAGCTATTCCATGTTCCCTTGGTTCCACGGGGCCCCTCAGTGTCACAAAGGTGTCCTTGGTTCCACGGGGCCCCTCAGTGTCACAAAGGTGTCCTTGGTTCCACGGGGCCCAGCAGTGTCACAATGGACTCTGCGACTCCATGAGGACCTGCAGGAGCACAATGGTCTCCTTGGATCCATGGGGCCACTCAGAAGCACACCGGCCCCTTGGTTCCATGGGGCCCAGCAGTGCCCCGATGATCCCCTTGGATCCAATTCTAAAATTACAGGGCGCCCTAGCAAAAATGCAGGAAAAGGACAAACAGCTCTTTACTATAAAATACAGAGAGAGCAGAACAGAACAAACACCACCACGGGAACAGAAGTTTCCCACCCGCTAAGCACAAACCATCATGGGATACTGCATCCCTGACTCAGCCCCAAGACAGGTTTGAGGAATGAGCCTTGTGGCAGCCCACCCGGCACAGAGGATTTTCCATCTGGCAACACGGGGGATGCTCTGGGGCTGCCGAGAGACTGAAATGTTGTGGTTCACGGCTGAAACTTTGTCAGGAAGGGCTTTTTGCCCATTATGGCAGAACTGTATAAAGGAGCTGCCACCACCCAAGCCCCTCCGTCCCTGAATGTGCCTCCTGAGGGGAACTTTGGGCTGCACCTTGAGCTAAGGGACCTTGAGATCAGGGAAAGGGGACTCTTACCCAGGGATCTCAGGTCTAGGGAGAAGGAAACAAGGCTGAGGGAGGAGAATGAATCCACCAGAAAGCCAAGGCCAGGGCTGTCCTGAAAATCAGCCCTGGCTGGGGTCGGGCTGGGGGAGGCCCCAGCCCCCAGACCCATTTGCTGAGGCCAGGTTTGCACCTCCATCCCCCAACCAAGGGGGTAGGAGGGGAGTTTGGGGGTGTGGGGTAACCCCTGCCCAGGGGGAGTGAACACCACCCCCCTTACCCAGACTGGCTCCGGTGTGAAACCCCCACCCCAGGAAGGCCACACACACAGGGGACAGTGTCACACTCGCCCCTCCCCAGGGGAGGTCTCTGTCCCGGTCACTCCCTTGCTCTCCCCCCTTTTCTCTTTCACAGCCTGGGGGCCTTTGCCAAATGTGAGAATCATTTTTCTCTTTATCCCTGCCACCTCTGTGACAGCTACACAGAGTTTATCCTTCCTTTAAATCATCTGTACCGGGCTGAACTTTTCACTTTTCTTTTACAGGAACCTGCCAGCAGCTGAGCTGGAGCTGTGTGGGAACCGCTGGACCTTTGAATTGCCACCATAACTGCTTGTGCTGTCGGTTCATTCATGCTTGGGGTTTGTTTGTGTTTTCATCACAAGTGACTTGTGGGAAGAGCAAACATTCCTCCAAGCATTTTAGGTAGAGTTAAGTTTGATTTTTGCCAAGTTTATTTTGTCCAGTGCCCAGGGGATGCTCAAGGGGTCTCTGTGTGCCTCTCGTGCTGGGGGATGCAGGGGAGGGGCTCGGTGGGGTTGTCCCAGTCCCTCTCACCCCAGGGCACTCCTGAGGGGGTGTCCCTGTCCCTGTCACCCTTGCAGATTCCCAAGGGGTTGTCCCTGTCCCTCTAACGCCAGGGCATTCCCAAGGGTGTGTCCCTGTCCCTCTCATCCCAGGGCATTCCCGAGGGGTGTCCCTGTCCCTTTCACCCTTGGGGATGCTCGGGCATCTCCATCCCTCTCGTCCCAGGGAATGCTTGTGCGGGGCTGGGGAGCAGGAGCTCTGTGTCCCTCTCACTGCTGAGTGTGCTCAGGGGCTCTCCAACCTTCTCATACCTGGGGAGGCCGGGGGGGTCTCTGTCCCTCTCACCCCTGGGGTGACCCTGCCCAAGCACCATTGGGGTGAGAACGACAGAGACACCCCCAAAGCCCCACAAGCACCTCCCGAGAATCCCAAGGGGAGATGGACAGAGACCCTCACTGGGCACCGAGTGGGGTGAGAGGGACAGAGACCATCCCCACCCCCTGATCGTTCCCAGACAAGAACGGCTTGGAGACCCCCCCAGGACTCCCCAGGTAGGAGAGGGACAGAGACAATCCCAGGCTGTGTGTCCTCCTCTCCCACGGGATGGATTGGGGGGATTGCTGTGCTCCTATCCCAAATGTGGGGCCAGGGTTATCTCTGTCCTCCTCCCACTTGGGGGGGCCAAGGTATCCCCATCCTCCTTTCATTTGGGGGGACAGTGGCTGGACTCCATTCTCCTCACCTTTGCAGGGGACAGGGGTGCTCTCTGTCCTCGTCGCCCTGGGGGATTCTGCCTCCTCCTTACCTTTGGGGCAACCCTAGTGGTCCCTGTTCTTCTTGCCCCAGGGAGGCCTCCCTCCTCTTCCTCTTTAGGGAGGAGTCTGGGGGTGGTCTCCATCCTCTTTACCTTTGGGGGGGCCAGGGGTGGTCTCCATCCTTCTTGCCCAGGGGAAAGGCCACGGGCAGGTCTCTGTCATCTTCCCCTTTAGGGGGCCCAAGGGGGTCTACATCTTCCTCACCCTTGGGGGAACCATGAGGGGAACTGCAGTGGTGTCCATCCACTTCCACTATGGGTGGGCCAGGGGGTCTCTGTCCTTCTCCCCTTTGGGGAGAGCTGGGGGTGTCCTTTGTCCTCCACCCGTATGTGGAGGTGCGTGGGGCTCTCCGTGTCTGCACCCTCGGGGAGGGAGCTCTCCGTCCCTCTCGCTCTGCTTGCTGCGGCCGCTGGTGTCCGGCCCACGCACCCGTTACCGGTGACGGCGACACGGGGCGCAGCGGCGGCTTGGGGCACGAGGGAGCTGGGCTGGGGCTCCCCCTCCACATTGTGCTGCGATCGGGCCCACGGGGGCGGGCGCCGCTCCCACCTCCCCCCAACCACCCACACACCCTCCAGCCTGAGCTGGTCGCGGGGTTCCCGCGTTTCGGGGCCAAGGGCGCGGAGCCCCACTCGGCTCTGTCTTCTCCACTCGGCTCTCACTCCTGCACTCTGCCCACTCCACTGCACTCTGCCCACTCGGCTTGGCTCTCGCCCCTCTGCTCAGCTCACTCCGCTCCTCTCCTCTCTCCCTGCTCCGGTCAGCTTTCCCCGCTCCGCTCGACTCTGTCTGCTCCACTCGGCTCTCATCCCTGCACTCTGTCCACTCCACACCACTCACCCCGCTCTGCTCCTCTCTCCCCACTCCTCTGCGCCGCAGCAGCACCGGATCCCGCACTAAACAATGGCCATGATCGCCCCTTTATAGGGGCATGGGAGCCCCGCCCCCCGTGGCAGCAGCCAATGGATGCCGAGGAACAAATAATGAGGGGCGGAGCAAAGAAGATGAGAAAGAAACGTGGTTGGCCGAGAAGGTGCAGGTTCCATGAGGGATGGGGTGGGCGTGGCTTCAGGCAGGGGCGGGGCCAGGAATGGGGTGGGGAAGGGGTTGCTGTGAAACCGGGATTTGGGCTGGATTAGGCTGGGATTAGGGTTGAGAGGGGGCTGGGGGTGGGGCTGGGAGTGGGGTTAGAGCTGGGACTGGGGTCAGGGCTAAAGGTGTGTAGTGGTTTGGTCCAAAATACTCATTACTGTTTACCTTCTGTGAGATAAGAATTAGGAGAAATGCAAAGCAGGCACCAAACTTGAAAGAATATAAACAAGTTTATGAACAGACCTAAAAGAAGAAAAAAGTCATACCACACCTTCAGAATACTTCTCCTCCCACCCCCCCAACACCTTTCTCCCTTCTCCCACTGGCAATGTAAAAAGACAACCCTTGAGATGTTCAGTCTGTTTACCACTTCCATAATAACCTTGTTCAGTCCATTTAGGAAGTGGAGTCTCTCTTGCCCATGCTATGAAAACATTATCACAACGAGACAGACGCCCGGGTTGGTTCTCTGCTCGCATCATGTGAGAGTCCCCTCCCACGACCTGCAGCTTTTCCCAGAACCGCTTTAGAGGGTACAATCTTGAGCTACTGAGGTGCAATTTTAAGGTTGAGCCGTCCAGAAACAGAAGTTCTCTTCACCCATCTCTGGGAGCATTTCATCTCTAAGAACAGAGGCCCTTCTCCTTCCCTGGGAGCAAAGGGTCTTCCTCATCTTCATCTCTAGGACTATCTCTGGGAGCATCTCTAGGAACTGAGGTCTTCTCCTTTTCCATTTGGAGCAAAAGTCCTCATCGCTTCCATCTCTCCCTATTCAAACTTCTCATGAAATTACAGCTGCTTCAGCATCTGCCTATCTCAGCGCAGGTGCTTTTGCTCTCAAGCACAAGTTGAACGCTCCACCCCCCAAGCCTTCATGAAATTACAACGGGTGCTCTGATACATCATAGCTTTCCAACAGAATTTCAGCTTTAAGCATCTCCTCTTTCTCTTCCCTCAGGTTTTCAGCTCTTCACAGCACTAAAAGGGTTAATGTCACCCAGGCCTTGCAGCTGGAATGTCACTTATCGCTGTTGCTCACATGATCTTTTGCCAGGCAGCAGGGCAGCTTCAGCTGAATCTTGGCCACACTGGAGAGGAGGAGTGCGTCTGCACATAGCAGGGCCCTGGGGGGGTTCCGCGGGTGGACCAGGGCCCATCGGCTCCAGGATGGCCGTGGCCCAGCCTGGCCTGCCGGGCCCTGCATGGGGCCTGCAGCCACCTGTCCCAGTGCCAGAAACGAGAGAGAGCTCTGCCCGGGCTTTGTCTGTTTTTATGTGTGGATCACAGAGGCGGTCACAATTTTAAGTGGTTTAAAGAATTGTCCATACTCAAACTGGCCAGCTGATAGGTTCTGTCAGGTCACAGAGGAGCTGTAAGCACCCCTTTGCAAGAACATCACTTCCGAGACTATGCTTTGCTAACCCACGACAGGTGGGATTGGTGTGAGGGCTGGGGCTGGGATTGGGGCTGGAACTGGGACTGGGATTGGGATTAGCTCTAATAATGGTACGGGATATGGGTTGCCACTGGGGCTAGGTTTGGATTTAGAGCTAAATGTGGGACTGGAGTGTGGGCCGGGGCTGGTGTTGAGGCTGGAGTTAGGGCTAAATTTGGCCCTGGGGTTGGGGTTAGAGTTGGAATTGGGGCTGGGTTTGGAATTAGAGCTGAACATGGGATTTGGGATAACGCTGGAGGCTGGGGCAGGGGCTGGAATTGCAGCCGGGATTGCAGCTCGGGCTAAACGTGGGATTTGGTTTGGGGCTGAGGGTTTAGGAAGGGGCTGGGATTGGGGCTGGGGTTGGAGTTAGGGCTGAGATTTGGATTACAGCTGGGATTGGGGTTAAGGCTAAATGTAGGATTGGCTTTAGATCTGGGGTTGGGATTGGGTCTGGGGCTAGACGAGTCTGGGACTGGGATGAGATTAAACACGGGACGGTGAGTTTGTCTAAACGTGATGTGAGACTGAGATCAGGATCAGGGTGAGGTTTGGGACAGAGCACACGCAGAGCGGGACAGCTGAGGCGTCACTGCAGGATGTCCCTGGCACCGTCCCAGCCCTCCTCAGGCACCTCCAAACATGGGGGGCAGCTGGGTGGTCCAAGATCCAGGTGCTGCCACGCTGCCCCTCCATTCCACGCGAGCATTGCGGGAAGGCAGCCCTGAATGTGACCCTTGGGGGTCTGGGATCAGCCTTCACATCCCTGTGGGAGCAGCGACAGAGAGGACGAGAGACTTTCCCCCTCTTATTCCTGTGGAAGGGTGAAGCCCAGCTGCCCTTTTCTTCTGCTGCCTCCTCATCTCCTCAGGTGAGGATGTCAAACTCCCCAGGAGCAGGAAGAAGCCCATTCCGGGTTTCCTTGTGTCTGCAGCCTGGAACATCCACTCAGAGCAGAGCACTTTGTGAAAGCCCTGCTGAATGACAGCAGGAGGAGGTTTGTGAGAAAGGCAGGAAATGGTATTTTGATAGGAAATCAAAATTCCAAATTATTTCTTTCTGTCACGTTTATTTTCAGTCAGTTCTGGTCTGGTTTCCAGAGTGCCACCTTCTCAGCTGACTGTATTTGTGTCCTCCTTCCTCTTCTGCCTTTCTTTGCCTGCTCTGTTTGTCTCTCAGTGTCTCTCTGGACCCAGGGCAGCTCCCACCAAAGGCCCTCCTCCGATTTTGTTCCCAATCCACCAGCTAAAACAACCATGGGTGAGGTGATGAAGGCTGGCAGTGAAATGTCACTATAAGATCTTGCAGTACTTTGCTTTTGAATCCTTCCTGAGAGCTTTGCCTTCAAGGGCAGAACATCTTCTCCTTGCTGGGAACTGGAATTCCAGATCCCTGGAGGGTGTGCCGTGGATCCCAGAGGGGCATTCCCGAGGCTCGCAGGGTTCTGGTCCTGCCGTGCCTCCCACGGGAGCTGTGCAGGGCCAGGGGACAAGGTCCAGCAGCTGGGTGGGCTCCCAGAGCAGACAGCAAAGGCTGCTTTGCTGGCCATTTCCCAGCACATTCCCAGCTGGAAGCAGAGGGAGGAAGGAAAGGGAAGCGAGTCCCTGCCAGAAGCCCGGAAGGACTGGGGTGGGAAGGGACCCTGCCCGTGGGTTACTGGGCTGAAAGCCAAGTGGAGCAAGACCTTACAATGCCATCTGCCTGCCAGCCTGTGCTGCTGACAGGAGCAGGGGGCCACTTTAGCCCTCTGTGGGTGGGACCAAACGGTGCATTCCACTCCCCTTATCTCATTTCTGATGAGCTGTTCATGATGGGTCATTTGCAGGAGCTGCCCAGTGCACCCCCGACCCCTCAGGCTATGAGGAGCTGGCTGTTAAATGAGATAAGGAAGGAGAGGCAAACCCTGGGAGGCAGGGCAGTGTTTCTTTTTCTGCACACCAATGACTCAGCTGTGATAACTCCCTCTGGGGTAGCAGCAGCACAGTCCCACCCAGCCTGAGGGCTCACCTCTGCTGATGGGCCATCATGGACTGAATGGCCCCAGCACAATGGGCAGCTGCAAGGACTGAGACCATCAAGGCTCCCAAAATATCCCATGACTCCCAGGATGACATGGTTCCATTGTGAAACTGCCCGCCCTGGGGGAGGGGCTGAGCATTCCCACCTGAACCTGAGCATATAAAATCTGGGTTTGGGGCCTTCTGGCAACACTTAACAGATCCAGGGCAGGAGCAGGACTCCAAGAGGACTGTGACCACCGCTGTTGACAAGACTGCTCCCATCACTTGGACAGGACTGTGTCCACCACTCTGACCAACAGGTTTTGTTTTCTTTCCTTTTGCTTTGCATGCAGCGGGACCAGGTGGTGCTCGGCACAGGAACTAACCAGCACCGTTCTGCTCTTGTCCCAGGGTGCCTGGTTATACTCAGCCTTTGTGGGTTACAGCTGTATCATGGTATTTCTTGTCATCTCTTTGGTGAATTGTAACTCCCACCTTAATCTCTCTTGGGGCAGATCAGTGGGGTTCATTTCTCATGCCAGGTAAAACCAGCACGGTGTTTGAGAGGATTTTACAGTCATGATACAGCCGGTGACTTCTAGAGAAGAACCAAAATGATTTTAATTTTTTTTTCCGCTTCCACGTGCCCCTTAAGTTGGGCGCCAAATTTATGTCTTGGTTTTGGAGACAAGACCTCAGGAGGAAACACTCTGGAATGAGTGTCTCCTCCAAACGGAAAAGGGCCTCCCCTTTTCCTCCACCAGTAAGACAAGTGGGTCACAAGAACTGGAAGTGGGAAATAAACCCCAAACTGTTTATTAACACCAAACAAAGCAGGGTAGAACAGGGGGAAAAAAAACCCCGAAGTACAACAAATTCCCAGAGAGGGAACAGACACATGGGCTCGGACCAGCCAGGGCCACCCCGCGGGCCCACCAGGGCCAACTCACAGGCTCCCTGGATCGTAGGGAAGGGAAGGGAGGCAGTGAGGCAAGGGGAGGGAAGAGAAAAAGAACAAGAAAAACCAACAGAACCATTTTCCAGCTAGCCAGAACACCAAAAACCCAAGGAGCCACACAGCGCTCCCGGCGCACTCCGTCCCAGGCCCTGCCGAGACCCCGGAGCCCCCGAGCCGTTGGGCTCTAGCTGTTGAACCAACCCGCACCCGGGCCCTGTGGATCCGGCCCCAGCCCTGGGTCCATCCTAAAGACACAGCGTCCTTGGGCATTGAGCGGAGGGTTAAGGAATAAAGCAGCCTCATAACATCACCCCAGGACAGTGTTCCAGTAGCGGGCCTGTTTCTCCCCATACCGTGTGTCCCCCACGCAGTGCCCCACCTTGCTGTCCAAGTGCAGGAGCTGCTCCAGGCTGTAGCTGAACCTCACCACCAACCTCACCTGTTTGGTACCATTAATGAAGCGACACTCGGACTTTACCATGTGCTGGAAGAGCCCTGTGTAAGCAGGACACAGGTCAGGGGGTGCTCCCCCAGCAGCCCCCAGCACGCTACAGCAAGCCAAGAGCTCAGGGAGCCACCCTGGATCCCCACTCCATAAGCCCTTGCTCCACGGCCGCCATGGGACCTTCCTTCCCGCAGTCCCACCCTCATTTCCACCCTTTTTCCATTTACTCCCCTCCTTTCCCATCAATCCCCAGCTGCCAGCCCCTGCCCCCATCAGTTTGGGGGTCCCAGTCCCCCCTTTTGCCCCTTTCCCAAACCTTTTCACACAATCCTCCCAATCCCCAGCCCCCTCCTGCTCAGTTTTGGGATCCCACCCTTCCCATTCCCTAATTTCTAAGCTTTCCCACACCTCTCCCATCATCCCCCAGTCCTCAGCCCCCTTCCCATTCTTGCTTTCGGGGGTCCCACTCCCCCTCCAACTCATTTTATGGGTCCCACACACTCATTTTCCCTCCTCTCCCCACCTTTCCCACCATACCCGCGTCCTCTTCCACCCCCTCGGCTCACCTGAGAGCTCCATGCCTGTGGCCAGGGGGGCTCCCAGCACCACCAGTGCCACCAGTATGGCCCCAGCTGCCCCATCCCCAGCTCTGGGCAGATGCTGAAACCTCCCCTCTCCCTTAATTCTGCTCCCGGGGGGCACTGGGGGTGAGGAGGGGCCCAGGTGGGGAGCTCTGGGTGGGGCAGATCCACCTGGCACCTGGGCAGTCATCAGCGAGAAAAGCTCAGAGTGGCTAAAAATTGTTTAGTGACTTCTTTGATTGGCTGAGGAAAGGCCCAGGAGCTGAGATAAGGACCAGGAGAGCTCCTGCCCCGATCACCAGCATGGAAAAACAGACCCAGTCTGGGGACAGGGATTGCATTTATTAGCAATGAAATCAGAGCACGAGAATGAGAAGTGAAATAAATCTCTCAAACATTCCCCGCAACCATGGGGATCATCTGGAACAGGGGTCACCAGGTCTCTGCCCAACGGGGGTCACTGTGCATCACCCCACATGGATCCTCTGCTGCGAGATGAAGTTGGAGCTCTTCCTGCACTCAGGGCACTCGCAGGGCTTCCCTTACTGGTGGCACTGTTGGTGTGTGGTCAAGTGAGAGCTCCTGGAGAAGCTCTTCCCGCACTCGGGACACTCGTAGGGCCTCTCCCCGGTGTGGATGCGTTTGTGCCTGGTGAGGTCGGAGTTGTACCTGAAGCCCTTCCCACAGTCGAGGCAGCGGAAGGGCCTCTCATCTGTGTGGATCATCTGGTGGGGAATCAGGTGGGAGCGGTTACTGAAGCTCTTCCCACATTCCAAGCACTTGAAGCGTTTCTCCCTAGCATGACACTGCTCGTGGACCACCAGGTTTGAGCTCTGGCTGGATCTCCGGCCGCCATCCCGGCACAGGGTGGGTCTTTCCTCCTCGCAGCTCCCTGGGCTGCGTTTGCAGCCCCTCCTCCTGTGGGATCTCCGGTGGTTTTCCTCCCCGCTGGATTCCTGCGATGTGGAGCTGCTCAAAACGGCCTCTTCCACCAGGTTCTGCCGCGGGGATTTGTCCTCCCTGGGCTCTGTCCTCAGCTCCTTGTCTGGGGGAGGAAGGACAAGGAGAGGATGGCATTTGCCTGCGTGCCACAGGGAAGGGGAAGGAGATCCCCCCAGTCCGTCCCCGGCAGGACGGCATCGGCAGCGGGGTTGTCCTGCAGCCGGGGGCGATGCTGGGCTGGGAGATGGAGCAGGAGAGAGGGGGAAACGGGCAGGGACTTCCACCTCACCTGCCTGGGTGTCCTGGGGCATCTTCCTCTTCCTCACAGCCTCCTCCTCCATCTGGCCAAGGTTTGGAAGTAGGAAATCCTGGTGTGGAGGGAAAAACAAGGTGTGAGTGTGATGGTTTAGGGGTTCCTCCTGCCCAAGTCCTTCTCTAGAAGTCACCGGCTGTATCATGACTGTAAAATCCTCTCAAACACCATGCTGGTTTTAACTGGCATGAGAAATGAACCCCACTGATCTGCCCCAAGAGAGATTAAGGTGGGAGTTACAATTCACCAAAGAGATGACAAGAAATACCATGATACAGCTGTAACCCACAAAGGCTGAGTATAACCAGGCACCCTGGGACAAGAGCAGAACAGTGGTGGTTAGTTCCTGTGCCGAGCACCACCTGGTCCCGCTGCATGCAAAGCAAAAGGAAAGAAAACAAAACCTGTTGGTCAGAGTGGTGGACACAGTCCTGTCCAAGTGATGGGAGCAGTCTTGTCAACAGCGGTGGTCACAGTCCTGTTGGAGTTCTGCTCCTGCCCTGGATCTGTTAAGTGTTGCCAGAAGGCCCCAAACCCAGATTTTATATGCTCAGGTTCAGGTGGGAATGCTCAGCCCCTCCCCCAGGGCGGGCAGTTTCACAATGGAATGATGTCATCCTGGGAGTCATGGGATATTTTGGGAGCCTTGATGGTCTCAGTCCTTGCAGCTGCCCATTGTGCTGGGGCCATTCAGTCCATGATGGCCCATCAGCAGAGGTGAGCCCTCAGGCTGGGTGGGACTGTGCTGCTGCTACCCCGGAGGGAGTTATCACAGCTGAGTCATTGGTGTGCAGAAAAAGAAACACTGCCCTGCCTCCCAGGGTTTGCCTCTCCTTCCTTATCTCATTTAACAGCCAGCTCCTCATAGCCTGAGGGGTCGGGGGTGCACTGGGCAGCTCCTGCAAACGACCCATCATGAACAGCTCATCAGAAATGAGATAAGGGGAGTGGAATGCACAGTTTGGTCCCACCCACAGAGGGCTAAAGTGGCCCCCTGCTCCTGTCAGCAGCACAGGCTGGCAGGCAGATGGCATTGTAAGGTCTTGCTCCACTTGGCTTTCAGCCCAGTAACCCACGGGCAGGGTCCCTTCCCACCCCAGTCCTTCCGGGCTTCTGGCAGGGACTCGCTTCCCTTTCCTTCCTCCCTCTGCTTCCAGCTGGGAATGTGCTGGGAAATGGCCAGCAAAGCAGCCTTTGCTGTCTGCTCTGGGAGCCCACCCAGCTGCTGGACCTTGTCCCCTGGCCCTGCACAGCTCCCGTGGGAGGCACGGTAGGACCAGAACCCTGTGAGCCTCGGGAATGCCCCTCTGGGATCCACGGCACACCCTCCAGGGATCTGGAATTCCAGTTCCCAGCAAGGAGAAGATGTTCTGCCCTTGATGGCAAAGCTCTCAGGAAGGAGCCAGAAGCCAAGTGCAGCAAGATCTTACAGTGACATTTCACTGCCAGCCTTCATCACCTCACCCATGGTTGTTTTAGCTGGTGGATTGGGAACAAAATCAGAGGAGGGCCTTTGGTGGGAGCTGCCCTGGGTCCAGAGATGTGGAAGGTATCTTTTCAGCTTTTATACCGGCTAGCGCTTGTATTTCAATGCCTTAGAAAGCCTCGAGCAGCCTTGAGAGGTAGCAAGGGCGATCTAGCACTTTAGTAGCTCTAGAATCGGTACCTGAATCAGCTGCAGAGCAAATACCATCAGCAGAAGCAAAGAGGGAGAAATATAGCTCCCTGCTCGCTCAATTCCCTGCAGTTAGAAGCTTTCAAATGAGACAGACAACCAGAGATGTTTACAGGAAAGTAGCTGAGCTGAGAGAGAGCGTTTGCCTCCCCTCGACCATCTTTTATTAGGAGAAGGGGAAAGGGGAGGACTGGGGGCGGACCCGGGGCGAGTGGCCAATCAGACACTGCTGAAGAGTCTGAGTTACATTTGGCTTTGCCCGCGCTTGGAACAAAGGAGCTCAGAGCACATGTCTTTGGGAGGGGGGAGGGGAAGCTCAGAACAGGCAGCAACAATTCCCTATTTTTTTTTCTTTAAAGCTGGGTTGTAACTCTTAGTAACTTAAAAGTGCATAGAACAGTAACAAAACAACAGTGCAAAATATAATTGTAATCTATCGTCCCTACAACTCGACAGTACCTAGGATGCCTTTAAACTAGTTCCCCAGTCAAAACTCAGGGGTTTAGTCAGGACATCTATGGTATGGAGTATCAGGATGAAGATTTACAAAATACAGTGCAAAAACCTGAGTGCAAAACAGTGCAACTTAACTTAAGGGATTAACATGAAGATCTGCAGTAGGGGGTTTACATGAAGGTGCAAAATTAGGATTCTTTTTACGGCGTCTCTTCCAGGAGGCAGTTTTAACCTCCTTAACTTTTGAGGAAGTGACATAAGGTTTTACCCACTTCCCTGGGATCCATCTCAGTCCTTGAGGGGTAGATACACTGGCATACCCACATCCCCAAGTTACAAGTTTGTACGGTCCTTGGATTTTTTGAGTCTCTGGGTCCCGGATCAGGACTTCTGGATTTTCCTTCAGTTTCTGTCTCCTGGTGTTCTGGAAATGACGATAGATGGGAGGGTTTGGATCCTCAAAGGTGCCATTCAGGAAGTTTATGGTAAACAGTGCTTTGCTGAGTCTGAGGACAGGTGAGTTGAGTTTGGTGGTCCCTGACTGTTGTAGCAGCATTCGCTTGAGGGTTTGATGGGCACGTTCAACAATGCCTTGTCCAGTTGGGGAGTGAGGAATACCTGTAACATGTCAAAATCCCCACTGCTGACGAAAGTTTTTAAACTCCTGGGAGGTGTAGGCAGGTCCATTATCAGTTTTTATCTCCTCAGGTATACCGAGCACAGCAAAAGCTTGGACAAGATGTTTTTCAACATCCTTAGCCTTTTCACCTGCATGTGCAGAGGCATACATAGCACCAGAGAAGGTATCAATAGAAACATGAACGTATTTTAATCTCCTAAATTCGGGGAAATGTGTGACGTCCATTTGCCACACTTCACCGCTATTAATGCCTCTGGGATTGACCCCCATGCCCAGTGATGGAAGCTGTAGCTTCTGGCAGTTGGGACACGTTGCCACTATTGCTTTTGCCTGTGTCCGCGACAGATGGAACATGCGGATAAGAGCAGGAATATTTTGATGGTACATGGCATGGCTCAATTTTGCTTGTTCAAAAACTTGGGGGAGCTTTGGTAAGTCGGCTGATAGAACTATGTCTGCTGGCATAGCCAGAGCATCAGCTCTACGATTACCCTCTGCAATGAATCCTGGCAGGTTTGTATGTGATTTCACATGCATGACAAAATAGGGATGCTCTCTGTGGGAAACCAGATAAATTAATTTTGAGAGTAAATCATAAATTTTCTTGTTTGAGATTTCTTTTAGGAGAGCATGCTCAGCTCTAACAGTTACTCCAGCTACATATGCTGAGTCTGTGACCAAATTAAAGGGTTCTTTGAACCTCTCAAATGCTCTAACAACAGCTGCTAATTCAGCTACTTGTGGTGATCCCTGGATTACCTCGATGTCAGATTCCCACTTTTGTGTCTTTGGATTTTTCCATGTGACCACGGACTTTTTACGTTTTCCTGAGGCATCAGTAAAAACGGTAATCGCATCGAGGGGTTTTCTACTTTGAATCTCTCGAGGGATGAAAGAGAATGGCAGATTAAACATGTCATGTTTTGGGTAATGATTTGAGATTTGGCCTGAGTAACTATCTAATGCAAATTGTAAATTTATATTATTTTGGAGTAGGTGATCTAATGTGTCAGTTGTTACAGGTAAATAGATGCATGCAAAGTCACATCCTGCCAGGGTGCGGAGCCTTGCTCTACCCTTCATGATAATTTTTGCCATTAGTTCTTGTGGCTGTGTGATGGTTTTAGGAGGTTGGAGTGGAAGGAATACCCATTCAATTATGATGAGGGGTTCCTTCTGCTCTTTGTCCCACTGAAATATGGGGCCATGAAAGCGTGGTACCTTCCCTAGAATGACAAGCTTAAAGGGTAGGGAGGGCTGATACCTGTGCGCTTGTCTGGTGGAAATGAGCTCTTGTATCTTTTTGAGAGACTGCCTTGCCTCTTCTGTCAGGGATCTAGGGGATGCTGGACCGCCTTCCCCTTTTACTAGGTTTGCAAGAGGAGCTACATCCTCTGTGGTGAGTCCTAACCAGGACCTTAAATACTTCAGTGTCCCACAGATCTGTTGCACTTCCTCTAGTGTTTTTGGGTTATTATTAATGGTGACAGGTGTTGGGGTGATAGAGGTTTCTGTGATTTTGAGTCCGAGGTATTTCCAAGGGCTTGTTCTCTGCATTTTTTCAGGTTGTAATTCAAAGCCCTTGGCCTCTAGGGCCTCAACCACCATGTTAAGTGTCTGCTCGAGATACTGATTATTGGGAGCACACACCAGCACATCATCCATGTAATGCAGGATGATGGCTTTCTCTGCTTTGGCACGGATGGGAGATAGAATTTTAGCAATATACTCTTGGCAGAGAGTTGGGGAATTTTTCATACCTTGGGGAAGCACAAGCCAATGATAACGTTCCATGGGAGTTTCACGATGAAGAGATGGTACAGAAAATGCAAATCGGGGGGCATCTGCAGGGTGGAGTGGAATATGAAAGAAGCAATCTTTAATGTCAAGAACAGCTAAATGCCAATGTTGTGGGAGCATTGAAGGTGATGGCATACCTGGTTGAAGGGGTCCCATGTCTTCAATAACCTTATTAACTTCTCTAAGATCTTGGAGTAGCCTATATTTGTTCTTTCCCGGTTTTTGGATTACAAACACGGGTGTGTTCCATGGGCTGTTAGTTGGAACTATATTTCCTTTAGCCAATTGTTCAGCTACTAATGTTTTGAGTGCCTCTAAGTTTTCTTTTTTTAACGACCACTGGTTAACCCACACGGGTTCATCTGTTTTCCAAGTTAATTTCTGTGGATGGCACTCTGCTTCAGTGGCCTGCAAGGGAAAATTTTGATGTCTAGGCGTGATATCAATTTTTGTTCCCCACTGAGACATGGCATCCCTTCCCCACAGGGTGAATTTGGTGTCTAGGACATACGGACGAAGTGTCGCTATTTGTCCTTCAGGACCTTCAATTTGGATGGTGTGTTTGGACTGCTTTGCAATTTGGGTGCCTCCAATCCCTTGTATGATGCCCTGAGATTGCAATTCCCATTGCGTAGGCCACTTATCAAATGGAATGACAGACACATCAGCACCTGTGTCTATCATTCCCATTGTACTGATTTTATGTGATTTGTAACGGAGCTTACATTCTATTACAGGTTTGTTGTTTCCCAAAACCTCAGTCCAACAGATGGCTGGGATATGACCATCTGTGGGCAGGTATTTATAGGGCAGTGGAAAGGCCTGTGCAATGACTTGACCTTTAGGCATAAAGTACGGTGGATATATACATTGTACCATTAGGTTAGAACACCCGTTCTGATCCACTTTCATGAGTGTGGGTGTAACCTCTATCCCAGCAGGTGTTTCCCGAGTGTCCCCAATAACAAAAAGGTATGTAAATTCTGGCATGTGGTCCACATTCTGGAATGAAATGGGTATTACAGTCTGTTTGTTGTTGTTGAAATGGTGTGCTTTATCACAGGTTACCTTAAACCTGAGTCCAGAAGTCCAAGTTGCTTTGTCTGCAGCCCTATTTATGTCTGAACGCGGAGCTGTTAGGACGCGTTGAGTCGCGAGTTTCCCTGCTGTTGACCTGGGGAAACAGTCTTTGGAGAGTTTTTATCAGCAGTTATAATTGCTCTGCAATTGCGAGCTACATGTCCCTTTTTCTGACAACGATAGCATACAAAGTTACCGCGCGATTGAGTTTCTCCTGTACCTGTAACATTCTCCACAACCTCCCCAACCATCCCCACTTTTTTCAAAAGGGGAGCAGCTGTGTTCAGCTGCACCTTCTTCGTACAGACTTCGAGGATGGATTCAACAGTAGGAGGAGGATACAGCGGGAGAGTGAGAATGACTTGTTTGCAAGCATCATTCGTATTAACTTGGAGAAGTTCGAGTAGGAGCGCTTGTTGGAGGTCAGGATTAGGGACCTGGGAAGAGACAGCTTCGTACAAACGGTTATAAAAGTGAATAATATTTTCATTTGGCGATTGCTTGATGGTGGTATAATGAGAATTAGGAGTTTGAGATGGTAATAATGTTAAGGCCTTTTCAGCAGCACGTGTGATTTCAGTAAGAACTGGATGAGGGATAAGCATTGCTTGTTTTTGAGGATTTGCCATATTATTGTCACCAGATAAAAGGTCTAATGTGATATAATTGTTTTCAAAATCCAGGTAATTATCTGGAGTTTGCCATAAAATTTTTAATAAATCAGATAAAATTATTTTCCATTGCTTTTTCCACACCATAAAATCACCAGGTGTGAGAAGAGTTTGCATTAATGTAAGTAAATCATGAGGTACAAGTAAGTGAGTTGCAAAAGTAGCACTCAAAAGGCTCTTAAAATAATTACTATGCATTCCAAACTCCTTAATTGCCTTGCACAAATCCTTAATATCAGAATAAGTAAGGGGTTTCCAGTCAGGGTAAGCTCCATTGCTAGTACAAGAGAGTGTAGTAGAAGCAGTTGGAGTTACTTCCTGGTAGCCATGGGTTCCCGGATTCAGAGGGGCAGTCACAGGACTGTGGGAACCTGGGGCGGGACAATGGGAAGCAGGGGCGGGGAGTGGAGGGGCAGGGGCGGGGAGTGGAGGCGGGGACACGGCTGGAGGAGAGGAGGGGTCGGGGGTGGGGTTGTGGGAGGCAGGGGCGGCACTTGAGCCGTGGGCGGGAACAGAGGGAGGGGTGAAACACGACACTGTGGGGGCGGGGTCAGGTTGTGACACAGGAGTGGGAGGGGATGGGGACAAGAAGGGATTTGTGGGATGGGGGAGAAAGGGATTGTGGGAGGTGTAGTTTGGAGAGGAAGGAACATTGCGTCCGCCATTACTGGAGACAAACAAACTCGGAGAAAAGGGGTTGGGGGGAGGGGATTTTTCCCGGGCTGCCAGCACATGGCAATGGCTGTCCCTGGGAACAAAGAGATCAGGGGAGAAGGGGTTTTTACGCACGCTTGAAACATGAGGGCTAGAAACTGGGGAAAAGGCAGTGGAGAAGAGGGGTTGGGAAGGTCCTGGGATGGGCTCCGGATTCCCATCCAAGGCAGGGTGCTGAGGAAACACGGGTGAGCCAGGAGGACGATAGCTCTCCTGTGCTGAGAAGCAGTCTGCTCTAGCTGTGTTTTCCAGCGTAGGGGAAGAGGGGTCCGGGACACAGGGGTTGGAAGAGGGTATAAGGGAATTAACAGGGGGGTTTTGCAGTGGCTTTTCATGTACTGCCTTTTTCTCTGGCAAAGTATAACTTAGTAACAGGAGAGGAAAGAATTTTGAAACTGTTTCATCTCCTGCACGCCTCAAAGAGGAGAGTTTTCTCCCCACCTTATCCCAAAATTCAGCAGATCTTATGTCTTCGGAGGTCAGATTAGGAAAGTACTGAAAAAGCCATTGTACAAAAGATTGAAGTAGATTTTTAGGGTATTTATGCCCAGTTAAAGAAAGGTAACTTTGAACTTGGTGGTATATTTCTCTATGGTGTGCAGAAACTTCAGATGCCATTATGAATGCACAGCAAACCTCAACCCCTTACTCGCCAAAAAGGAGGAAAAAAAAAAAGAGAAAGTTTACACTGGCACCAGCTTAAGACAGGAGCCCCTAAACCAGCAGGGAAATACTCACCAGAATTCTGGATTTATCACAGGAAAGCAGGTCCGGAGAAAAAAAAAAACGCGAGAAGGGTCTTCTGCTTTCCAGCCGTTCCCTCGCCACGTGGCGTGGGGGAGGGTACAGGCTGAGGCTCTGGGCTCGATGTTACACAAAAAGTAACACCTCGCCACACAGAGCTGGCACAGCAGGACGTGCAGAGCTAACTCCAGCAGACACGCAGCTGCCGGGACACCCTGAGTGTCTCTCAGAACCGGAGTTCAGAGATAGCACGTTGGGCGCCAAATGTGGAAGGTATCTTTTCAGCTTTATACCGGCTAGCGCTTGTATTTCAATGCCTTAGAAAGCCTCGAGCAGCCTTGAGAGGTAGCAGGGGCGATCTAGCACTTTAGTAGCTCTAGAATCGGTACCTGAATCAGCTGCAGAGCAAATACCATCAGCAGAAGCAAAAGAGGGAGAAATACAGCTCCCTGCTCGCTCAACTCCCTGCAGTTAGAAGCTTTCAAAATGAGACGGACGACCAGAGATGTTTACAGGAAAGTAGCTGAGCTGAGAGAGGGCGTTTGCCTCCCCTCGACCATCTTTTATTCGGAGAAGGGAAAAGGGGAGGACTGGGGGCGGACCCGGGGCGAGCGGCCAATCAGACACTGCTGAAGAGTCTGAGTTACATTTGGCTTTGCCCGCGCTTGGAACAAAGGAGCTCAGAGCACATGTCTTTGGGAGGGGGGAAGGGAAGATCAGAACAGGCAGCAACACACCAGCAGCTGGGAAGGTTGAGCGGTGTAATGGACTGCTTAAAACCACCTTGAAGGCACTGGGTGGGGGGACTTTCAAAAACTGGGAGGTGCATTTAGCAAGAGCCACCTGGTTAGTTAACACCCGAGGCTCCACCAGCCGAGCAGGCCCTGCCCAATCCGAACCCCTACAAACAACAGACGGGGATAAGGTTCCAGTGGTGCACATGAGAGGTATGCTTGGAAAAACTGTTTGGGTAAAGTCTGCCTTGAGCAAAGACAAACCCATCCGTGGGGTCGTTTTTGCTCAGGGACCAGGTTGCACCTGGTGGGTGATGCAAAAGGATGGAGAGACCCGATGCTTACCTCAAGGGGACCTTGTTTTAGGGTGAACTACCCATGGCTCTGTACTTGTATCAGTATCAGCATGTATATTTGTATATAATCTGGGTGATGCATAGATTTACATGGTTAAAAAAAGTTACGTTTCATGTAACATGTTAGTATGGGAAAAAATTCGGGGTGGATAATGTTGGGGTTTCAGTTTAGTCTTAGTTTTTTTCCTGTTAAAGGAATTTTTTCCCATATGCATGATGCTAGGGGACAAATAGCTGTAGTTTAGAAAGACAAAAAGGGGGGTGGGGCGGGCCTGGCTACTCCTTTGTCTACACCTGGGTGTGGGGGCAGTTCGCTCTGAGCGTCCGGAGAGAGAAGCTGCAGAGAAAAGAGCTGCTGTTTCTTTCTTTTTGGCCGTTCTTTCTTCCTGCTGGAAACAATGCCGGGACCCCAAAAGCTGCTTTCCCTGCCCTGCTGGAGACCGGGCTGTGGCTGCCCTGCCCCGCTGCTGCTTCGAGCTTTCGCTACGCTGTAGCCCTGCTCGCCCTGCCTGCCTGGGCTTCCGTGGGGTTCTCCCATCTGGATACATCTCGCCTGCCACCCGGGATTTGCGTTCGTCCCCGCCGCTCCAGCCTGCCGTTCTAGCCTGCCGTTCCAGCCTGCCGTTCCAGCCTGCTGTTCCTGAGAGTCCGGGATCGGCTGCCCAGGGGTTTGTGAAGCCTTTGTTCCATCCCTTCCCGGGATCCCAGGGCACCGGTGCCGCGTGTTTCCCGAGCTCGCTCCGGAGCGCCCCCTGCAGCCGCGGGGGAACCATCGCACCTGCCCTGCTCACCGGGAGCCGCCAGCGCCCCTGCCGGCTGCGAGCGGAACTGCACCCGAGGGGAAAGGGCCCGACAGCCGAGAAGGCTGGCACTGGGTTTGTGATTGCTGTTACTGCCAGAGTTGTTGTTGTTTTGTTTGACTGGTTATATACATATATATATATATATATATATATATACATATATATATATATATATATAGTAAAGAACTGTTATTCCTATTTCCCACATCTTCGCCTAAAGGCCCTTGATTTCAAAATATAATAACTTAGAGGGAAAAGGGGTTATATCTGCCACTTCAAGGGGGGGCTTCTGCCTTCCTTAGCAGACACCTGTCTTTCAAAACCGAGACACCCACGACAGGTGGGATTGGGGTGAGGGCTGGGGCTGGGATTGGGGCTGGAACTGGGACTGGGATTGGGATTAGCTCTAATAATGGTATGGGATGTGGGCTGCCGCTGGGGCTGGGTTTGGATTTAGAGCTAAATGTGGGACTGGAGTGTGGGCCGGGGCTGGTGTTGAGGCTGGAGTTAGGGCTAAATTTGGCCCTGGGGTTGGGGTTAGAGTTGGAATTGGGGCTGGGTTTGGAGTTAGAGCTGAACGTGGGACTTGGGATAAGGCTGGAGGCTGGGGCAGGGGCTGGAATTGCAGCCAGGATTGCAGCTCGGGCTAAACGTGGGATTTGGTTTGGGGCTGAGGGTTTAGGAAGGGGCTGGGATTGGGGCTGGGGTTGGAGTTAGGGTTGAGATTTGGATTACAGCTGGGATTGGAGTCAAGGCTAAATGTAGGATTGGCTTTAGGGCTGGGGTTGGGATTGGGTCTGGGACTAGATGATTCTGGGAATGGGATGAGATTAAACACGGGACGGTGAGTTTGTCTAAACGTGGAGTGAGATTGAGATCAGGATCAGGATGAGGTTTGGGACTGAGCACACGCAGAGCGGGACA
Source organism: Corvus hawaiiensis (assembly GCF_020740725.1). Lineage (NCBI taxonomy): Eukaryota > Metazoa > Chordata > Aves > Passeriformes > Corvidae > Corvus > Corvus hawaiiensis. Next base: position 163,297 of record NC_063247.1, read on the forward strand.
GCTGAGGTGTCACTGCAGGATGTCCCTGGCACCGTCCCAGCCCTCCTCAGGCACCTCCAAACATGGGGGGCAGCTGGGTGGTCCAAGATCCAGGTGCTGCCACGCTGCCCCTCCATTCCACGGGAGCATTGTGGGAAGGCAGCCCTGAATGTGACCCTTGGGGGTCTGGGATCAGCCTTCACATCCCTGTGGGAGCAGCGACAGAGAGGACGAGAGACTTTCCCCCTCTTATTCCTGTGGAAGGGTGAAGCCCAGCTGCCCTTTTCTTCTGGCGCCTCCTCATCTCCTCAGGTGAGGATGTCAAACTCCCCAGGAGCAGGAAGAAGCCCATTCCGGGTTTCCTTGTGTCTGCAGCCTGGAACATCCACTCAGAGCAGAGCACTTTATGAAAGCCCTGCTGAATGACAGCAGGAGGAGGTTTGTGAGAAAGGCAGGAAATGGTATTTTGATAGGAAATCAAAATTCCAAATTATTTCTTTCTGTAACATTCATTTTCAGTCAGTTCTGGTCTGGTTTCCAGAGTGCCACCTTCTCAGCTGACTGTATTTGTGTCCTCCTTCCTCTTCTGCCTTTCTTTGCCTGCTCTGTTTGTCTCTCAGTGTCTCTCTGGACCCAGGGCAGCTCCCACCAAAGGCCCTCCTCTGATTTTGTTCCCAATCCACCAGCTAAAACAACCATGGGTGAGGTGATGAAGGCTGGCAGTGAAATGTCACTGTAAGATCTTGCAGCACTTGGCTTTTGAATCCTTCCTGAGAGCTTTGCCTTCAAGGGCAGGAACATCTTCTCCTTGCTGGGAACTGGAATTCCAGATCCCTGGAGGGTGTGCCGTGGATCCCAGAGGGGCATTCCCAAGGCTCTCAGGGTGCTGGTCCTGCCGTGCCTCCCACGGGAGCTGTGCAGGGCCAGGGGACAAGGTCCAGCAGCTGGGTGGGCTCCCAGAGCAGACAGCAAAGGCTGCTTTGCTGGACATTTCCCAGCACATTCCCAGCTGGAAGCAGAGGGAGGAAGGAAAGGGAAGCGAGTCCCTGCCAGAAGCCCGGAAGGATTGGGGTGGGAAGGGACCCTGCCCGTGGGTTACTGGGCTGAAAGCCAAGTGGAGCAAGACCTTACAATGCCATCTGCCTGCCAGCCTGTGCTGCTGACAGGAGCAGGGGGCCACTTTAGCCCTCTGTGGGTGGGACCAAACTGTGCATTCCACTCCCCTTATCTCATTTCTGATGAGCTGTTCATGATGGGTCGTTTGCAGGAGCTGCCCAGTGCACCCCCGACCCCTCAGGCTATGAGGAGCTGGCTGTTAAATGAGATAAGGAAGGAGAGGCAAACCCTGGGAGGCAGGGCAGTGTTTCTTTTTCTGCACACCAATGACTCAGCTGTGATAACTCCCTCCGGGGTAGCAGCAGCACAGTCCCACCCAGCCTGAGGGCTCACCTCTGCTGATGGGCCATCATGGACTGAATGGCCCCAGCACAATGGGCAGCTGCAAGGACTGAGACCATCAAGGCTCCCAAAATACCCCATGACTCCCAGGATGACATCATTCCATTGTGAAACTGCCCGCCCTGGGGGAGGGGCTGAGCATTCCCACCTGAACCTGAGCATATAAAATCTGGGTTTGGGGCCTTCTGGCTACACTTAACAGATCCAGGGCAGGAGCAGAACTCCAAGAGGACTGTGACCACCGCTGTTGACAAGACTGCTCCCATCACTTGGACAGGACTGTGTCCACCACTCTGACCAACAGGTTTTGTTTTCTTTCCTTTTGCTTTGCATGCAGCGGGACCAGGTGGTGCTCAGCACAGGAACTAACCACCACCATTCTGCTCTTGTCCCAGGGTGCCTGGTTATACTCAGCCTTTGTGGGTTACAGCTGTGTCATGGTATTTCTTGTTATCTCTTTGGTGAATTGTAACTCCCACCTTAATCTCTCTTGGGGCAGATCAGTGGGGTTCATTTCTCATGCCAGGTAAAACTAGCATGGTGTTTGAGAGGATTTTACAGTCATGATACGGGCGGTGACTTCTAGTGAAGGACTTGGGCAGGAGGAACCCCTAAACCATCACGCTCACGCCTTGTTTTTCCCTCCAAACCAGGATTTCCCACTCCCAAACCTTTGTCCAGATGGAGGAGGACGCTGTGAGGAAGAGGAAGATGCCCCAGGACACCCAGGCAGGTGAGGAGGAAGTCCCTGCCCGTTTCCCCCTCTCTCCTGCTCCATCTCCCAGCCCAGCATCGCCCCCGGCTGCAGGACAACCCCGTTGCCGACACCGTCCTGCCGGGGACGGACTGGGGGGATCTCCTTCCCCTTCCCTGTGGCACGGAGGCAAATGCCATCCTCTCCTTGTCCTTCCTCCCCCAGACAAGGAGCTGAGGACAGAGCCCAGGGAGGACAAATCCCCGCGGCAGAACCTGGTGGAAGAGGCCGTTTTGAGTAGCTCCACATCGCAGGAATCCAGCTGGGAGGAATACCACCGGAGATCCCACAGGAGGAGGGGCTGCAAACGCAGCCCAGGCAGCTGTGAGGAGGAAAGACCCACCCTGTGCTGGGATGGCGGCCGGAGATCCAGCCAGAGCTCAAACCTGGTGGTCCACGAGCAGTGTCATGCTAGGGAGAAACGCTTCAAGTGCTTGGAATGTGGGAAGAGCTTCAGCCAGAGCACCAACCTGATCTACCACCGGATGATCCACACCGGGGAACGGCCCTATGTGTGTGGGGAATGTGGGAAGAGCTTCAGCACAAGCTCCAACCTGATCCGCCACCGCCAGGTCCACACAGGGGAGAGGCTCTATGTGTGTGGGGAATGTGGGAAGAGCTTCAGTACGAGCGCCTACCTGATTCGCCACCAGATGATCCACACTAGGAAACGGCCCTACGAGTGTGGGGAGTGTGGGAAGAGGTTTCAGACCAGCTTCAGTCTCCTCCTGCACCAGCAGATTCACACAGATTAGAGGCCCTTCCGCTGCCCCGACTGCGGGAAGGGCTTCAGGTACAACTTTGACCTCACCAGGCACAAACGCATCCACACCGGGGAGAGGCCCTGCGAGTGCCCTGAGTGCAGGAAGAGCTCCAACTTCATCTCGCAGCAGAGGATCCATGTGGGGTGATGCACAGTGACCCCCGTTGGGCAGAGACCTGGTGACCCCTGTTCCAGATGATCCCCATGGTTGCGGGGAATTTTTGAGAGATTTATTTCACTTCTCATTCTCGTGCTCTGATTTCATTGCTAATAAATGCAATCCCTGTCCCCAGACTGGGTCTGTTTTTCCATGCTGGTGATCGGGGCAGGAGCTCTCCTGGTCCTTATCTCAGCTCCTGGGCCTTTCCTCAGCCAATCAAAGAAGTCACTAAACAATTTTTAGCCACTCTGAGCTTTTCTCGCTGATGACTGCCCAGGTGCCAGGTGGATCTGCCAATTCAGAGCTCCCCACCTTGGGCCCCCTCACCCCCAGTGCCCCCCGGGAGCAGAATTAAAAGAGAGGGGAGGTTTCAGCACCTGCCCAGAGCTGGGGATGGGGCAGCTAGGGCCATACTGGTGGCACTGGTGGTGCTGGGAGCCCCCCTGGCCACAGGCATGGAGCTCTCAGGTGAGCCGAGGGGGTGGAAGAGGACTCGGGTATGGTGGGGAAGGTGGGGAGAGGAGGGAAAATGGGTGTGTGGGACCCATAAAATGAGTTGGAGGGGGAGTGGGACCCCCTAAAGCAAGAATGGGAAAGGGGCTGAGGACTGGGGGATGATGGGAGAGGAATGGGAAGGGTGGGATCCCAAAACTGAGCGGGGGGGGCTGGGGATTGGGAGGATTGTGTGAAAAGGTTTGGGAAAGGGTCAAAAGTGGGGACTGGGACCCCCAAACTGATGGGGGCAGGGGCTGGCAGCTGGGGATTGATGGGAAAGGAGGGGAGTAAATGGCAAAAGGGTGGAAATGAGGGTGGGACTGCGGGAAGGAAGGTCCCATGGCCGCCGTGGAGCAAGGGCTTATGGAGTGGGGATCCAGGGTGGCTCCCTGAGCTCTTGGCTTGCTGTAGCGTGCTGGGGGCTGCTGGGGGAGCACCCCCTGACCTGTGTCCTGCTTACACAGGGCTCTTCCAGCACATGGTAAAGTCCGAGTGTCACTTCATTAATGGTACCAAACAGGCGAGGTTGGTGGTGAGGTTCAGCTACAGCCTGGAGCAGCTCCTGCACTTGGACAGCAAGGTGGGGCACTGCGTGGGGGACACACGGTATGGGGAGAAACAGGCCCGCTACTGGAACACTGTCCTGGGGTGATGTTATGAGGCTGCTTTATTCCTTAACCCTCCGCTCAATGCCCAAGGACGCTGTGTCTTTAGGATGGACCCAGGGCTGGGGCTGGATCCACGGGGCCCGGGTGCGGGTCGGTTCAACAGCTAGAGCCCAACGGCTCGGGGGCTCCGGGGTCTCGGCAGGGCCTGGGAGGGAGTGCGCCGAGAGCGCTGTGTGGCTCCTTGGGTTTTTGGTGTTCTGGCTAGCTGGAAAATGGTTCTGTTGGTTTTTCTTGTTCTTTTTCTCTTCCCTCCCCTTGCCTCACTGCCTCCCTTCCCTTCCCTACGGTCCAGGGAGCCTGTGAGTTGGCCCTGGTGGGCCCGCGGGGTGGCCCTGGCTGGTCTGAGCCCATGTGTCTGTTCCCTCTCTGGGAATTTGTTGTATTTCGGGGGTTTTTTTCCCCTGTTCTACCCTGCTTTGTTTTTTTCTAATAAACAGTTTGAGGTTTATTTCCCACTTCCAGTTCTTGTGACCCACTTGTCTTACTGGTGGAGGAAAGGGGAGGGCCTTTTCCCTTTGGAGGAGACACTCATTCCAGAGTGTTTCCTGCTGAAGTCTCGTCTCCAAAACCAAGACATAAATTTGGCGCCCAACTTAAGGGGCACGTGGAAGTGGAAAAAATAATCAAAACCATTTTGGTTTGAATCACTTTTGTATTGAGGTACAGCAGTAAGACCATGCTGCTTGATTTAATAATTTTTCTGTGGAAGCTAGCCATAAGTACACGTCCACAGCTATGGGCAGTCGGGTCCCGGGCTTACACTTTTGTAAGTCAGGATGAAGAATCAGCACTGCCATTTTAATATGCCTGGTGGTAGTGATTCATCGAAGTTTGGCTGAAGTAATGGAAGCCATGGAGAAGGTGTATGTCATGTTGTTTTCCCATTCTGGCCTTGGTAGTTTCCTTTTGGAATGTATTAGCAATTACACACCCAGTTTGTTAGGGGAAAAGCAGGGGATGATAACTCCCAGCCCTTCATCTCCTTCTTCCCCTTCAGATCTGGCACGTCACCTTTTGAAAGTGTCCAGTTTCCCCTGGATGTCAAAGATGCCACCTCCTTGTTATGTTATCTAGCAGGGTTTCTCTATGTGGTCTCCAGCTTGTCTAAAAAAAGGGCTGAGATCTCCAGAGGAGTTGCCCAGACACCTGCCCCAGTTGCAGAAAATCCAAAGTGCTGTGGGATATGGGAGGACATAGGCCTGACCCTGAAGCACTGTTCTGAGCCAGTAGCCTGGAACTTCCCCCCTGAACGAATTCAGAATCCAGCTGAGGTGGGGAAGTAGCTGAAGGAAAACTGCAATAACAACACTGATGAAAAGGAAAAGCTCATTGTCATGTGCTGGGTCCTGGCTAACGCTTACCGCACACTGCTGGATTCTGTAGGGCAGAAGATACAGCCAGAGGGGCAGGAGAATAAGCCAGCAGACGCCCCAATCACTCCAGCTGCAGCTAAAGCAGATGGGGAGCCTAAACCAACAACAATTGCCCCTGTCCAGAGAAAGAAACACAAAGCCAAATCCATTTGCCCGGTGGATGATGATGAGCAGCCAGGACCTTCACAGCCAGCAGAGGAAGTGGAACCTGAAATCATTACCGAGTCCTGTCCATAGAGGGCCCTCGTACCCTGAGGAAGGATTACACCCAGCGGCCTGATGAAACTATATGAAGTTGGATGGTCCGAATCTGGAACGCTGAAGGCGATGGTACAATTCTGGATGGCACTGAAGCGAGGCATTTGGGGTCCCTGTCATGTGATCTAAGTATCGACCAAGGGATGACAAGGGGCCCTGAAGCTCTCAGTCTCTGGACAGTCTTACTGCTGTACCTCAATACAAAAGTGATTCAAACCAAAATGATTTTAATTTTTTTTCCGCTTCCACGTGCCCCTTAAGTTGGGCGCCAAATTTATGTCTTGGTTTTGGAGACAAGACCTCAGGAGGAAACACTCTGGAATCAGTGTCTCCTCCAAAGGGAAAAGGGCCTCCCCTTTTCCTCCACCAGTAAGACAAGTGGGTCACAAGAACTGGAAGTGGGAAATAAACCCCAAACTGTTTATTAACACCAAACAAAGCAGGGTAGAACAGGGGGAAAAAAAAACCCCCGAAGTACAACAAATTCCTGGAGAAGCAAAAGACACATGGGCTCAGACCAGCCAGGGCCACCCCGCGGGCCCACCAGTGCCAACTCGCAGGCTCCCTGGATCGTAGGGAAGGGAGGCAGTGAGGCAAGGGGAGGGAAGAGAAAAAGAACAAGAAAAACCAACAGAACCATTTTCCAGCTAGCCAGAACACCAAAAACCCAAGGAGCCACACAGCGCTCCCGGCGCACTCCCTCCCAGGCCCTGCCGAGACCCCGGAGCCCCCGAGCCGTTGGGCTCTAGCTGTTGAACTGACCCGCACCCGGGCCCCGTGGATCCAGCCCCAGCCCTGGGTCCATCCTAAAGACACAGCGTCCTTGGGCATTGAGCGGAGGGTTAAGGAATAAAGCAGCCTCATAACATCACCCCAGGACAGTGTTCCAGTAGCGGGCCTGTTTCTCCCCATACCGTGTGTCCCCCACGCAGTGCCCCACCTTGCTGTCCAAGTGCAGGAGCTGCTCCAGGCTGTAGCTGAACCTCACCACCAACCTTGCCTGTTTGGTACCATTAATGAAGCGACACTCGGACTTTACCATGTGCTGGAAGAGCCCTGTGTAAGCAGGACACAGGTCAGGGGGTGCTCCCCCAGCAGCCCCCAGCACGCTACAGCAAGCCAAGAGCTCAGGGAGCCACCCTGGATCCCCACTCCATAAGTCCTTGCTCCACGGCCGCCATGGGACCTTCCTTCCCACAGTCCCACCCTCATTTCCACCCTTTTTCCATTTACTCCCCTCCTTTCCCATCAATCCCCAGCTGCCAGCCCCTGCCCCCATCAGTTTGGGGGTCCCAGTCCCCACTTTTGACCCTTTCCCAACCCTTTTCACACAATCCTCCCAATCCCCAGCCCCCTCCTGCTCAGTTTTGGGATCCCACCCTTCCCATTCCCTAATTTCTAAGCTTTCCCACACCTCTCCCATCATCCCCCAGTCCTCAGCCCCCTTCCCATTCTTGCTTTAGGGGGTCCCACTCCCCCTCCAACTCATTTTATGGCTCCCACACACCCATTTTCCCTCCTCTCCCCACCTTCCCCACCATACCCGCGTCCTCTTCCACCCCCTCGGCTCACCTGAGAGCTCCATGCCTGTGGCCAGGGGGGCTCCCAGCACCACCAGTGCCACCAGTATGGCCCCAGCTGCCCCATCGCCAGCACTGGGCAGGTGCTGAAACCTCCCCTCTCCCTTAATTCTGCTCCCAGGAGGCACTGGGGGTGAGGGGGCCCCAGGTGGGGAGCTCTGGGTGCGGCAGATCTGCCTGGCACCTGGGCAATCATCAGCGAGAAAAGCTCAGAGTGGCTAAAAATTGTTTAGTGACTTCTTTGATTGGCTGAGGAAAGGCCCAGGAGCTGAGATAAGGACCAGGAGAGCTCCTGCCCCGATCAGCAGCACGGAAACACAGACCCAGTCTGGGGACAGGGATTGCATTTATTAGCAATGAAATCAGAGCACGAGAATGAGAAGTGAAATAAATCTCTCAAACATTCCCCGCAACCATGGGGATCATCTGGAACAGGGGTCACCAGGTCTCTGCCCAGTGGGGGTCACTGTGCATCACCCCACATGGATCCTCTGCTGCGAGATGAAGTTGGAGCTCTTCCTGCACTCAGGGCACTCGCAGGGCTTCCCTTACTGGTGGCACTGTTGGTGTGTGGTCAAGTGAGAGCTCCTGGAGAAGCTCTTCCCACACTCGGGACACTCGTAGGGCCTCTCCCCGGTGTGGATGCGTTTGTGCCTGGTGAGGTCAAAGTTGTACCTGAAGCCCTCCCCGCAGTCGGGGCAGCGGAAGGGCCTCTCATCTGTGTGAATCCGCTGGTGCTGGAGGAGACTGGAGCTGGTCTGAAACCTCTTCCCACACTCCCCACACTCGTAGGGCCGTTCCCCTGTGTGGATCATCTGGTGGCGAATCAGGTGGGAGCGGTGGCTGAAGCTCTTCCCACATTCCCCACACACATAGGGCCGTTCCCCTGTGTGGACCTGGCGGTGGCGGATCAGGTTGGACCTTGTGCTGAAGCTCTTCCCACATTCCCCACACACATAGAGCCTCTCCCCTGTGTGGACCTGGCGGTGGCGGATCAGGTGGGAGCTTGTGCTGAAGCTCTTCCCACATTCCCCACACACATAGGGCCGTTCCCTGGTGTGGATCAACCGGTGGTAGATCAGGTTGGTGCTCTGGCTGAAGCTCTTCCCACATTCCAAGCACTTGAAGCGTTTCTCCCTAGCATGACACTGCTCGTGGACCACCAGGTTTGAGCTCTGGCTGGATCTCCGGCCGCCATCCCAGCACAGGGTGGGTCTTTCGTCCTCACAGCTCCCTGGGCTGCGTTTGCAGCCCCTCCTCCTGTGGGATCTCCGGTGGTTTTCCTCCCAGCTGGATTCCTGTGATGTGGAGCTGCTCAAAACGGCCTCTTCCACCAGGTTCTGCCGCGGGGATTTGTCCTCCCTGGGCTCTGTCCTCAGCTCCTTGTCTGGGGGAGGAAGGACAAGGAGAGGATGGCATTTGCCTCCGTGCCACAGGGAAGGGGAAGGAGATCCCCCCAGTCCGTCCCCGGCAGGACGGCGTCGGCAGCGGGGTTGTCCTGCAGCCGGGGGCGATGCTGGGCTGGGAGATGGAGCAGGAGAGAGGGGGAAACGGGCAGGGACTTCCACCTCACCTGCCTGGGTGTTCCGGGGCATCTTCCTCTTCCTCACAGCCTCCTCCTCCATCTGGCCAAGGTTTGGGAGTAGGAAATCCTGGTGTGGAGGGAAAAACAAGGTGTGAGTGTGTTGGCTTATGGGTTCCTCCTGCCCAAGTTCTTCTCTAGAAGTCACCGGCTGTATCATGACTGTAAAATCCTCTCAAACACCGTGCTGGTTTTACCTGGCATGAGAAATGAACCCCACTGATCTGCCTCAAGAGAGATTAAGGTGGGAGTTACAATTCACCAAAGAGATGACAAGAAATACCATGATACAGCTGTAACCCACAAAGGCTGAGTATAACCAGGCACCCTGGGACAAGAGCAGAACGGTGCTGGTTAGTTCCTGTGCCGAGCACCACCTGGTCCCGCTGCATGCAAAGCAAAAGGAAAGAAAACAAAACCTGTTGGTCAGAGTGGTGGACACAGTCCTGTCCAAGTGATGGGAGCAGTCTCGTCAACAGCGGTGGTCACAGTCCTCTTGGAGTTCTGCTCCTGCCCTGGATCTGTTAAGTGTTGCCAGAAGGCCCCAAACCCAGATTTTATATGCTCAGGTTCAGGTGGGAATGCTCAGCCCCTCCCCCAGGGCGGGCAGTTTCACAATGGAACCATGTCATCCTGGGAGTCATGGGATATTTTGGGAGCCTTGATGGTCTCAGTCCTTGCAGCTGCCCATTGTGCTGGGGCCATTCAGTCCATGATGGCCCATCAGCAGAGGTGAGCCCTCAGGCTGGGTGGGACTGTGCTGCTGCTACCCCGGAGGGAGTTATCACAGCTGAGTCATTGGTGTGCAGAAAAAGAAACACTGCCCTGCCTCCCAGGGTTTGCCTCTCCTTCCTTATCTCATGTAACAGCCAGCTCCTCATAGCCTGAGGGGTCGGGGGTGCACTGGGCAGCTCCTGCAAACGACCCATCATGAACAGCTCATCAAACATGAGATAAGGGGAGTGGAATGCACAGTTTGGTCCCACCCACAGAGGGCTAAAGTGGCCCCCTGCTCCTGTCAGCAGCACAGGCTGGCAGGCAGATGGCATTGTAAGGTCTTGCTCCACTTGGCTTTCAGCCCAGTAACCCACGGGCAGGGTCCCTTCCCACCCCAGTCCTTCTGGGGCTTCTGGCAGGGACTCGCTTCCCTTTCCTTCCTCCCTCTGCTTCCAGCTGGGAATGTGCTGGGAAATGGCCAGCAAAGCAGCCTTTGCTGTCTGCTCTGGGAGCCCACCCAGCTGCTGGACCTTGTCCCCTGGCCCTGCACAGCTCCCGTGGGAGGCACGGCAGGACCAGCACCCTGCGAGCCTCGGCAATGCCCCTCTGGGATCCACGGCACACCCTCCAGGGATCTGGAATTCCAGTTCCCAGCAAGGAGAAGATGTTCTGCCCTTGAAGGCAAAGCTCTCAGGAAGGAGCCAGAAGCCAAGTGCAGCAAGATCTTACAGTGACATTTCACTGCCAGCCTTCATCACCTCACCCATGGTTGTTTTAGCTGGTGGATTGGGAACAAAATCAGAGGAGGGCCTTTGGTGGGAGCTGCCCTGGGTCCAGAGATGTGGAAGGTATCTTTTCAGCTTTTATACCGGCTAGCGCTTGTATTTCAATGCCTTAGAAAGCCTCGAGCAGCCTTGAGAGGTAGCAAGGGCGATCTAGCACTTTAGTAGCTCTAGAATCGGTACCTGAATCAGCTGCAGAGCAAATACCATCAGCAGAAGCAAAGAGGGAGAAATATAGCTCCCTGCTCGCTCAATTCCCTGCAGTTAGAAGCTTTCAAATGAGACAGACAACCAGAGATGTTTACAGGAAAGTAGCTGAGCTGAGAGAGAGCGTTTGCCTCCCCTCGACCATCTTTTATTCGGAGAAGGGGAAAGGGGAGGACTGGGGGCGGACCCGGGGCGAGCGGCCAATCAGACACTGCTGAAGAGTCTGAGTTACATTTGGCTTTGCCCGCGCTTGGAACAAAGGAGCTCAGAGCACATGTCTTTGGGAGGGGGGAGGGGAAGCTCAGAACAGGCAGCAACAATTCCCTATTTTTTTTTCTTTAAAGCTGGGTTGTAACTCTTAGTAACTTAAAAGTGCATAGAACAGTAACAAAACAACAGTGCAAAATATAATTGTAATCTATCGTCCCTACAACTCGACAGTACCTAGGATGCCTTTAAACTAGTTCCCCAGTCAAAACTCAGGGGTTTAGTCAGGACATCTATGGTATGGAGTATCAGGATGAAGATTTACAAAATACAGTGCAAAAACCTGAGTGCAAAACAGTGCAACTTAACTTAAGGGATTAACATGAAGATCTGCAGTAGGGGGTTTACATGAAGGTGCAAAATTAGGATTCTTTTTACGGCGTCTCTTCCAGGAGGCAGTTTTAACCTCCTTAACTTTTGAGGAAGTGACATAAGGTTTTACCCACTTCCCTGGGATCCATCTCAGTCCTTGAGGGGTAGATACACTGGCATACCCACGTCCCCAAGTTACAAGTTTGTACGGTCCTTGGATTTTTTGAGTCTCTGGGTCCCGGATCAGGACTTCTGGATTTTCCTTCAGTTTCTGCCTCCTGGTGTTCTGGAAATGACGATAGATGGGAGGGTTTGGATCCTCAAAGGTGCCATTCAGGAAGTTTATGGTAAACAGTGCTTTGCTGAGTCTGAGGACAGGTGAGTTGAGTTTGGTGGTCCCTGATTGTTGTAGCAGCATTCGCTTGAGGGTTTGATGGGCACGTTCAACAATGCCTTGTCCAGTTGGGGAGTGAGGAATACCTGTAACATGTCAAAATCCCCACTGCTGACGAAAGTTTTTAAACTCCTGGGAGGTGTAGGCAGGTCCATTATCAGTTTTTATCTCCTCAGGTATACCGAGCACAGCAAAAGCTTGGACAAGATGTTTTTCAACATCCTTAGCCTTTTCACCTGCATGTGCAGAGGCATACATAGCACCAGAGAAGGTATCAATAGAAACATGAACGTATTTTAATCTCCTAAATTCGGGGAAATGTGTGACGTCCATTTGCCACACTTCACCGCTATTAATGCCTCTGGGATTGACCCCCATGCCCAGTGATGGAAGCTGTAGCTTCTGGCAGTTGGGACACGTTGCCACTATTGCTTTTGCCTGTGTCCGCGACAGATGGAACATGCGGATAAGAGCAGGAATATTTTGATGGTACATGGCATGGCTCAATTTTGCTTGTTCAAAAACTTGGGGGAGCTTTGGTAAGTCGGCTGATAGAACTATGTCTGCTGGCATAGCCAGAGCATCAGCTCTACGATTACCCTCTGCAATAAATCCTGGCAGGTTTGTATGTGATTTCACATGCATGACAAAATAGGGATGCTCTCTGTGGGAAACCAGATAAATTAATTTTGAGAGTAAATCATAAATTTTCTTGTTTGAGATTTCTTTTAGGAGAGCATGCTCAGCTCTAACAGTTACTCCAGCTACATATGCTGAGTCTGTGACCAAATTAAAGGGTTCTTTGAACCTCTCAAATGCTCTAACAACAGCTGCTAATTCAGCTACTTGTGGTGATCCCTGGATTACCTCGATGTCAGATTCCCACTTTTGTGTCTTTGGATTTTTCCATGTGACCACGGACTTTTTACGTTTTCCTGAGGCATCAGTAAAAACGGTAATCGCATCGAGGGGTTTTCTACTTTGAATCTCTCGAGGGATGAAAGAGAATGGCAGATTAAACATGTCATGTTTTGGGTAATGATTTGAGATTTGGCCTGAGTAACTATCTAATGCAAATTGTAAATTTATATTATTTTGGAGTAGGTGATCTAATGTGTCAGTTGTTACAGGTAAATAGATGCATGCAAAGTCACATCCTGCCAGGGTGCGGAGCCTTGCTCTACCCTTCATGATAATTTTTGCCATTAGTTCTTGTGGCTGTGTGATGGTTTTAGGAGGTTGGAGTGGAAGGAATACCCATTCAATTATGATGAGGGGTTCCTTCTGCTCTTTGTCCCACTGAAATATGGGGCCATGAAAGCGTGGTACCTTCCCTAGAATGACAAGCTTAAAGGGTAGGGAGGGCTGATACCTGTGCGCTTGTCTGGTGGAAATGAGCTCTTGTATCTTTTTGAGAGACTGCCTTGCCTCTTCTGTCAGGGATCTAGGGGATGCTGGACCGCCTTCCCCTTTTACTAGGTTTGCAAGAGGAGCTACATCCTCTGTGGTGAGTCCTAACCAGGACCTTAAATACTTCAGTGTCCCACAGATCTGTTGCACTTCCTCTAGTGTTTTGGGTTATTATTAATGGTGACAGGTGTTGGGGTGATAGAGGTTTCTGTGATTTTGAGTCCGAGGTATTTCCAAGGGCTTGTTCTCTGCATTTTTTCAGGTTGTAATTCAAAGCCCTTGGCCTCTAGGGCCTCAACCACCATGTTAAGTGTCTGCTCGAGATACTGATTATTGGGAGCACACACCAGCACATCATCCATGTAATGCAGGATGATGGCTTTCTCTGCTTTGGCACGGATGGGAGATAGAATTTTAGCAATATACTCTTGGCAGAGAGTTGGGGAATTTTTCATACCTTGGGGAAGCACAAGCCAATGATAACGTTCCATGGGAGTTTCACGATGAAGAGATGGTACAGAAAATGCAAATCGGGGGGCATCTGCAGGGTGGAGTGGAATATGAAAGAAGCAATCTTTAATGTCAAGAACAGCTAAATGCCAATGTTGTGGGAGCATTGAAGGTGATGGCATACCTGGTTGAAGGGGTCCCATGTCTTCAATAACCTTATTAACTTCTCTAAGATCTTGGAGTAGCCTATATTTGTTCTTTCCCGGTTTTTGGATTACAAACACGGGTGTGTTCCATGGGCTGTTAGTTGGAACTATATTTCCTTTAGCCAATTGTTCAGCTACTAATGTTTTGAGTGCCTCTAAGTTTTCTTTTTTTAACGACCACTGGTTAACCCACACGGGTTCATCTGTTTTCCAAGTTAATTTCTGTGGATGGCACTCTGCTTCAGTGGCCTGCAAGGGAAAATTTTGATGTCTAGGCGTGATATCAATTTTTGTTCCCCACTGAGACATGGCATCCCTTCCCCACAGGGTGAATTTGGTGTCTAGGACATACGGACGAAGTGTCGCTATTTGTCCTTCAGGACCTTCAATTTGGATGGTGTGTTTGGACTGCTTTGCAATTTGGGTGCCTCCAATCCCTTGTATGATGCCCTGAGATTGCAATTCCCATTGCGTAGGCCACTTATCAAATGGAATGACAGACACATCAGCACCTGTGTCTATCATTCCCATTGTACTGATTTTATGTGATTTGTAACGGAGCTTACATTCTATTACAGGTTTGTTGTTTCCCAAAACCTCAGTCCAACAGATGGCTGGGATATGACCATCTGTGGGCAGGTATTTATAGGGCAGTGGAAAGGCCTGTGCAATGACTTGACCTTTAGGCATAAAGTACGGTGGATATATACATTGTACCATTAGGTTAGAACACCCGTTCTGATCCACTTTCATGAGTGTGGGTGTAACCTCTATCCCAGCAGGTGTTTCCCGAGTGTCCCCAATAACAAAAAGGTATGTAAATTCTGGCATGTGGTCCACATTCTGGAATGAAATGGGTATTACAGTCTGTTTGTTGTTGTTGAAATGGTGTGCTTTATCACAGGTTACCTTAAACCTGAGTCCAGAAGTCCAAGTTGCTTTGTCTGCAGCCCTATTTATGTCTGAACGCGGAGCTGTTAGGACGCGTTGAGTCGCGAGTTTCCCTGCTGTTGACCTGGGGAAACAGTCTTTGGAGAGTTTTTATCAGCAGTTATAATTGCTCTGCAATTGCGAGCTACATGTCCCTTTTTCTGACAACGATAGCATACAAAGTTACCGCGCGATTGAGTTTCTCCTGTACCTGTAACATTCTCCACAACCTCCCCAACCATCCCCACTTTTTTCAAAAGGGGAGCAGCTGTGTTCAGCTGCACCTTCTTCGTACAGACTTCGAGGATGGATTCAACAGTAGGAGGAGGATACAGCGGGAGAGTGAGAATGACTTGTTTGCAAGCATCATTCGTATTAACTTGGAGAAGTTCGAGTAGGAGCGCTTGTTGGAGGTCAGGATTAGGGACCTGGGAAGAGACAGCTTCGTACAAACGGTTATAAAAGTGAATAATATTTTCATTTGGCGATTGCTTGATGGTGGTATAATGAGAATTAGGAGTTTGAGATGGTAATAATGTTAAGGCCTTTTCAGCAGCACGTGTGATTTCAGTAAGAACTGGATGAGGGATAAGCATTGCTTGTTTTTGAGGATTTGCCATATTATTGTCACCAGATAAAAGGTCTAATGTGATATAATTGTTTTCAAAATCCAGGTAATTATCTGGAGTTTGCCATAAAATTTTTAATAAATCAGATAAAATTATTTTCCATTGCTTTTTCCACACCATAAAATCACCAGGTGTGAGAAGAGTTTGCATTAATGTAAGTAAATCATGAGGTACAAGTAAGTGAGTTGCAAAAGTAGCACTCAAAAGGCTCTTAAAATAATTACTATGCATTCCAAACTCCTTAATTGCCTTGCACAAATCCTTAATATCAGAATAAGTAAGGGGTTTCCAGTCAGGGTAAGCTCCATTGCTAGTACAAGAGAGTGTAGTAGAAGCAGTTGGAGTTACTTCCTGGTAGCCATGGGTTCCCGGATTCAGAGGGGCGGTCACAGGACTGTGGGAACCTGGGGCGGGACAATGGGAAGCAGGGGCGGGGAGTGGAGGGGCAGGGGCGGGGAGTGGAGGCGGGGACACGGCTGGAGGAGAGGAGGGGTCAGGGGTGGGGTTGTGGGAGGCAGGGGCGGCACTTGAGCCGTGGGCGGGAACAGAGGGAGGGGTGAAACACGACACTGTGGGGGCGGGGTCAGGTTGTGACACAGGAGTGGGAGGGGATGGGGACAAGAAGGGATTTGTGGGATGGGGGAGAAAGGGATTGTGGGAGGTGTAGTTTGGAGAGGAAGGAACATTGCGTCCGCCATTACTGGAGACAAACAAACTCGGAGAAAAGGGGTTGGGGGGAGGGGATTTTTCCCGGGCTGCCAGCACATGGCAATGGCTGTCCCTGGGAACAAAGAGATCAGGGGAGAAGGGGTTTTTACGCGTGCTTGAAACATGAGGGCTAGAAACTGGGGAAAAGGCAGTGGAGAAGAGGGGTTGGGAAGGTCCTGGGATGGGCTCCGGATTCCCATCCAAGGCAGGGTGCTGAGGAAACACGGGTGAGCCAGGAGGACGATAGCTCTCCTGTGCTGAGAAGCAGTCTGCTCTAGCTGTGTTTTCCAGCGTAGGGGAAGAGGGGTCCGGGACACAGGGGTTGGAAGAGGGTATAAGGGAATTAACAGGGGGGTTTTGCAGTGGCTTTTCATGTACTGCCTTTTTCTCTGGCAAAGTATAACTTAGTAACAGGAGAGGAAAGAATTTTGAAACTGTTTCATCTCCTGCACGCCTCAAAGAGGAGAGTTTTCTCCCCACCTTATCCCAAAATTCAGCAGATCTTATGTCTTCGGAGGTCAGATTAGGAAAGTACTGAAAAAGCCATTGTACAAAAGATTGAAGTAGATTTTTAGGGTATTTATGCCCAGTTAAAGAAAGGTAACTTTGAACTTGGTGGTATATTTCTCTATGGTGTGCAGAAACTTCAGATGCCATTATGAATGCACAGCAAACCTCAACCCCTTACTCGCCAAAAAGGAGGAAAAAAAAAAAGAGAAAGTTTACACTGGCACCAGCTTAAGACAGGAGCCCCTAAACCAGCAGGGAAATACTCACCAGAATTCTGGATTTATCACAGGAAAGCAGGTCCGGAGAAAAAAAAAAACGCGAGAAGGGTCTTCTGCTTTCCAGCCGTTCCCTCGCCACGTGGCGTGGGGGAGGGTACAGGCTGAGGCTCTGGGCTCGATGTTACACAAAAAGTAACACCTCGCCACACAGAGCTGGCACAGCAGGACGTGCAGAGCTAACTCCAGCAGACACGCAGCTGCCGGGACACCCTGAGTGTCTCTCAGAACCGGAGTTCAGAGATAGCACGTTGGGCGCCAAATGTGGAAGGTATCTTTTCAGCTTTATACCGGCTAGCGCTTGTATTTCAATGCCTTAGAAAGCCTCGAGCAGCCTTGAGAGGTAGCAGGGGCGATCTAGCACTTTAGTAGCTCTAGAATCGGTACCTGAATCAGCTGCAGAGCAAATACCATCAGCAGAAGCAAAAGAGGGAGAAATACAGCTCCCTGCTCGCTCAACTCCCTGCAGTTAGAAGCTTTCAAAATGAGACGGACGACCAGAGATGTTTACAGGAAAGTAGCTGAGCTGAGAGAGGGCGTTTGCCTCCCCTCGACCATCTTTTATTCGGAGAAGGGAAAAGGGGAGGACTGGGGGCGGACCCGGGGCGAGCGGCCAATCAGACACTGCTGAAGAGTCTGAGTTACATTTGGCTTTGCCCGCGCTTGGAACAAAGGAGCTCAGAGCACATGTCTTTGGGAGGGGGGAAGGGAAGATCAGAACAGGCAGCAACACACCAGCAGCTGGGAAGGTTGAGCGGTGTAATGGACTGCTTAAAACCACCTTGAAGGCACTGGGTGGGGGGACTTTCAAAAACTGGGAGGTGCATTTAGCAAGAGCCACCTGGTTAGTTAACACCCGAGGCTCCACCAGCCGAGCAGGCCCTGCCCAATCCGAACCCCTACAAACAACAGACGGGGATAAGGTTCCAGTGGTGCACATGAGAGGTATGCTTGGAAAAACTGTTTGGGTAAAGTCTGCCTTGAGCAAAGACAAACCCATCCGTGGGGTCGTTTTTGCTCAGGGACCAGGTTGCACCTGGTGGGTGATGCAAAAGGATGGAGAGACCCGATGCTTACCTCAAGGGGACCTTGTTTTAGGGTGAACTACCCACGGCTCTGTACTTGTATCAGTATCAGCATGTATATTTGTATATAATCTGGGTGATGCATAGATTTACATGGTTAAAAAAAGTTACGTTTCATGTAACATGTTAGTATGGGAAAAAATTCGGGGTGGATAATGTTGGGGTTTCAGTTTAGTCTTAGTTTTTTTCCTGTTAAAGGAATTTTTTCCCATATGCATGATGCTAGGGGACAAATAGCTGTAGTTTAGAAAGACAAAAAGGGGGGTGGGGCGGGCCTGGCTACTCCTTTGTCTACACCTGGGTGTGGGGGCAGTTCGCTCTGAGCGTCCGGAGAGAGAAGCTGCAGAGAAAGGAGCTGCTGTTTCTTTCTTTTTGGCCGTTCTTTCTTCCTGCTGGAAACAACGCCGGGACCCCAAAAGCCGCTTTCCCTGCCCTGCTGGAGACCGGGCTGTGGCTGCCCTGCCCCGCTGCTGCTTCGAGCTTTCGCTACGCTGTAGCCCTGCTCGCCCTGCCTGCCTGGGCTTCCGTGGGGTTCTCCCATCTGGATACATCTCGCCTGCCACCCGGGATTTGCGTTCGTCCCCGCCGCTCCAGCCTGCCGTTCTAGCCTGCCGTTCCAGCCTGCCGTTCCAGCCTGCTGTTCCTGAGAGTCCGGGATCGGCTGCCCAGGGGTTTGTGAAGCCTTTGTTCCATCCCTTCCCGGGATCCCAGGGCACCGGTGCCGCGTGTTTCCCGAGCTCGCTCCGGAGCGCCCCCTGCAGCCGCGGGGGAACCATCGCACCTGCCCTGCTCACCGGGAGCCGCCAGCGCCCCTGCCGGCTGCGAGCGGAACTGCACCCGAGGGGAAAGGGCCCGACAGCCGAGAAGGCTGGCACTGGGTTTGTGATTGCTGTTACTGCCAGAGTTGTTGTTGTTTTGTTTGACTGGTTATATACATATATATATATATATATATATATATACATATATATATATATATATATAGTAAAGAACTGTTATTCCTATTTCCCACATCTTCGCCTAAAGGCCCTTGATTTCAAAATATAATAACTTAGAGGGAAAAGGGGTTATATCTGCCACTTCAAGGGGGGGCTTCTGCCTTCCTTAGCAGACACCTGTCTTTCAAAACCGAGACACCCACGACAGGTGGGATTGGGGTGAGGGCTGGGGCTGGGATTGGGGCTGGAACTGGGACTGGGATTGGGATTAGCTCTAATAATGGTATGGGATGTGGGCTGCCGCTGGGGCTGGGTTTGGATTTAGAGCTAAATGTGGGACTGGAGTGTGGGCCGGGGCTGGTGTTGAGGCTGGAGTTAGGGCTAAATTTGGCCCTGGGGTTGGGGTTAGAGTTGGAATTGGGGCTGGGTTTGGAGTTAGAGCTGAACGTGGGACTTGGGATAAGGCTGGAGGCTGGGGCAGGGGCTGGAATTGCAGCCAGGATTGCAGCTCGGGCTAAACGTGGGATTTGGTTTGGGGCTGAGGGTTTAGGAAGGGGCTGGGATTGGGGCTGGGGTTGGAGTTAGGGCTGAGATTTGGATTAGAGCTGGGATTGGAGTCAAGGCTAAATGTAGGATTGGCTTTAGGGCTGGGGTTGGGATTGGGTCTGGGACTAGATGATTCTGGGAATGGGATGAGATTAAACACGGGACGGTGAGTTAGTCTAAACGTGGAGTGAGACTGAGATCAGGATCAGGGTGAGGTTTGGGACTGAGCACACGCAGAGCGGGACAGCTGAGGTGTCACTGCAGGATGTCCCTGGCACCGTCCCAGCCCTCCTCAGGCACCTCCAAACATGGGGGGCAGCTGGGTGGTCCAAGATCCAGGTGCTGCCACGCTGCCCCTCCATTCCACGCGAGCATTGCGGGAAGGCAGCCCTGAATGTGACCCTTGGGGGTCTGGGATCAGCCTTCACATCCCTGTGGGAGCAGCGACAGAGAGGACGAGAGACTTTCCCCCTCTTATTCCTGTGGAAGGGTGAAGCCCAGCTGCCCTTTTCTTCTGCTGCCTCCTCATCTCCTCAGGTGAGGATGTCAAACTCCCCAGGAGCAGGAAGAAGCCCATTCCGGGTTTCCTTGTGTCTGCAGCCTGGAACATCCACTCAGAGCAGAGCACTTTATGAAAGCACTGCTGAATGACAGCAGCAGGAGGTTTGTGAGAAAGGCAGGAAATGGTATTTTGATAGGAAATCAAAATTCCAAATTATTTCTTTCTGTAACATTCATTTTCAGTCAGTTCCGGTCTGGTTTCCAGAGTGCCACCTTCTCAGCTGACTGTATTTGTGTCCTCCTTCCTCTTCTGCCTTTCTTTGCCTGCTCTGTTTGTCTCTCAGTGTCTCTCTGGACCCAGGGCAGCTCCCACCAAAGGCCCTCCTCTGATTTTGTTCCCAATCCACCAGCTAAAACAACCATGGGTGAGGTGATGAAGGCTGGCAGTGAAATGTCACTGTAAGATCTTGCTGCACTTGGCTTTTGAATCCTTCCTGAGAGCTTTGCCTTCAAGGGCAGGAACATCTTCCCCTTGCTGGGAACTGGAATTCCAGATCCCTGGAGGGTGTGCCGTGGATCCCAGAGGGGCATTGCCGAGGCTCACAGGGTTCTGGTCCTGCCGTGCCTCCCACGGGAGCTGTGCAGGGCCAGGGGACAAGGTCCAGCAGCTGGGTGGGCTCCCAGAGCAGACAGCAAAGGCTGCTTTGCTGGACATTTCCCAGCACATTCCCAGCTGGAAGCAGAGGGAGGAAGGAAAGGGAAGCGAGTCCCTGCCAGAAGCCCAGCAGGACTGGGGTGGGAAGGGACCCTGCCCGTGGGTTACTGGGCTGAAAGCCAAGTGGAGCAAGACCTTACAATGCCATCTGCCTGCCAGCCTGTGCTGCTGACAGGAGCAGGGGGCCACTTTAGCCCTCTGTGGGTGGGACCAAACTGTGCATTCCACTCCCCTTATCTCATTTCTGATGAGCTGTTCATGATGGGTCGTTTGCAGGAGCTGCCCAGTGCACCCCCGACCCCTCAGGCTATGAGGAGCTGGCTGTTAAATGAGATAAGGAAGGAGAGGCAAACCCTGGGAGGCAGGGCAGTGTTTCTTTTTCTGCACACCAATGACTCAGCTGTGATAACTCCCTCCGGGGTAGCAGCAGCACAGTCCCACCCAGCCTGAGGGCTCACCTCTGCTGATGGGCCATCATGGACTGAATGGCCCCAGCACAATGGGCAGCTGCAAGGACTGAGACCATCAAGGCTCCCAAAATACCCCATGACTCCCAGGATGACATCATTCCATTGTGAAACTGCCCGCCCTGGGGGAGGGGCTGAGCATTCCCACCTGAGCCTGAGCATATAAAATCTGGGTTTGGGGCCTTCTGGCTACACTTAACAGATCCAGGGCAGGAGCAGAACTCCAAGAGGACTGTGACCACCGCTGTTGACAAGACTGCTGCCATCACTTGGACAGGACTGTGTCCACCACTCTGACCAACAGGTTTTGTTTTCTTTCCTTTTGCTTTGCATGCAGCGGGACCAGGTGGTGCTCAGCACAGGAACTAACCAGCACCGTTCTGCTCTTGTCCCAGGGTGCCTGGTTATACTCAGCCTTTGTGGGTTTCAGTTGTATCATGGTATTTCTTGTCATCTCTTTGGTGAATTGTAACTCCCACCTTAATCTCTCTTGGGGCAGATCAGTGGGGTTCATTTCTCATGCCAGGTAAAACTAGCATGGTGTTTGAGAGGATTTTACAGTCATGATACGGGCGGTGACTTCTAGAGAAGGACTTGGGCAGGAGGAACCCCTAAACCATCACGCTCACGCCTTGTTTTTCCCTCCAAACCAGGATTTCCCACTCCCAAACCTTTGTCCAGATGGAGGAGGACGCTGTGAGGAAGAGGAAGATGCCCCAGGACACCCAGGCAGGTGAGGAGGAAGTCCCTGCCCGTTTCCCCCTCTCTCCTGCTCCATCTCCCAGCCCAGCATCGCCCCCGGCTGCAGGACAACCCCGCTGCCGACACCGTCCTGCCGGGGACGGACTGGGGGGATCTCCTTCCCCTTCCCTGTGGCACGGAGGCAAATGCCATCCTCTCCTTGTCCTTCCTCCCCCAGACAAGGAGCTGAGGACAGAGCCCAGGGAGGACAAATCCCCGCGGCAGAACCTGGTGGAAGAGGCCGTTTTGAGTAGCTCCACATCGCAGGAATCTAGCTGGGAGGAATACCACCGGAGATCCCACAGGAGGAGGGGCTGCAAACGCAGCCCAGGCAGCTGCGAGGAGGAAAGACCCACCCTGTGCTGGGATGGCGGCCGGAGATCCAGCCAGAGCTCAAACCTGGTGGTCCACGAGCAGTGTCATGCTAGGGAGAAACGCTTCAAGTGCTTGGAATGTGGGAAGAGCTTCAGCCAGAGCACCAACCTGATCTACCACCGGATGATCCACACCGGGGAACGGCCCTATGTGTGTGGGGAATGTGGGAAGAGCTTCAGCACAAGCTCCAACCTGATCCGCCACCGCCAGGTCCACACAGGGGAGAGGCTCTATGTGTGTGGGGAATGTGGGAAGAGCTTCACTACGAGCGCCTACCTTATTCGCCACCAGATGATCCACACTAGGAAACGGCCCTACGAGTGTGGGGAGTGTGGGAAGAGGTTTCAGACCAGCTTCAGTCTCCTCCTGCACCAGCGGATTCACACAGATTAGAGGCCCTTCCGCTGCCCCGACTGCGGGAAGGGCTTCAGGTACAACTTTGACCTCACCAGGCACAAACGCATCCACACCGGGGAGAGGCCCTGCGAGTGCCCTGAGTGCAGGAAGAGCTCCAACTTCATCTCGCAGCAGAGGATCCATGTGGGGTGATGCACAGTGACCCCCGTTGGGCAGAGACCTGGTGACCCCTGTTCCAGATGATCCCCATGGTTGCGGGGAATTTTTGAGAGATTTATTTCACTTCTCATTCTCGTGCTCTGATTTCATTGCTAATAAATGCAATCCCTGCCCCCAGACTGGGTCTGTTTTTCCATGCTGGTGATCGGGGCAGGAGCTCTCCTGGTCCTTATCTCAGCTCCTGGGCCTTTCCTCAGCCAATCAAAGAAGTCACTAAACAATTTTTAGCCACTCTGAGCTTTTCTCGCTGATGACTGCCCAGGTGCCAGGTGGATCTGCCAATTCAGAGCTCCCCACCTGGGGCCCCCTCACCCCCAGTGCCCCCCGGGAGCAGAATTAAGGGAGAGGGGAGGTTTCAGCACCTGCCCAGAGCTGGGGATGGGGCAGCTAGGGCCATACTGGTGGCACTGGTGGTGCTGGGAGCCCCCCTGGCCACAGGCATGGAGCTCTCAGGTGAGCCGAGGGGGTGGAAGAGGACTCGGGTATGGTGGGGAAGGTGGGGAGAGGAGGGAAAATGGGTGTGTGGGACCCATAAAATGAGTTGGAGGGGGAGTGGGACCCCCTAAAGCAAGAATGGGAAAGGGGCTGAGGACTGGGGGATGATGGGAGAGGAATGGGAAGGGTGGGATCCCAAAACTGAGCGGGGGGGGCTGGGGATTGGGAGGATTGTGTGAAAAGGTTTGGGAAAGGGTCAAAAGTGGGGACTGGGATCCCCAAACTGATGGGGGCAGGGGCTGGCAGCTGGGGATTGATGGGAAAGGAGGGGAGTAAATGGCAAAAGGGTGGAAATGAGGGTGGGACTGCGGGAAGGAAGGTCCCATGGCCGCCATGGAGCAAGGGCTTATGGAGTGGGGATCCAGGGTGGCTCCCTGAGCTCTTGGCTTGCTGTAGCGTGCTGGGGGCTGCTGGGGGAGCACCCCCTGACCTGTGTCCTGCTTACACAGGGCTCTTCCAGCACATGGTAAAGTCCGAGTGTCACTTCATTAATGGTACCAAACAGGCAAGGTTGGTGGTGAGGTTCAGCTACAGCCTGGAGCAGCTCCTGCACTTGGACAGCAAGGTGGGGCACTGCGTGGGGGACACACGGTATGGGGAGAAACAGGCCCGCTACTGGAACACTGTCCTGGGGTGATGTTATGAGGCTGCTTTATTCCTTAACTCTCCGCTCAATGCCCAAGGACGCTGTGTCTTTAGGATGGACCCAGGGGTGGGGCTGGATCCACGGGGCCCGGGTGCGGGTCGGTTCAACAGCTAGAGCCCAACGGCTCGGGGGCTCCGGGGTCTCGGCAGGGCCTGGGAGGGAGTGCGCCGAGAGCGCTGTGTGGCTCCTTGGGTTTTTGGTGTTCTGGCTAGCTGGAAAATGGTTCTGTTGGTTTTTCTTGTTCTTTTTCTCTTCCCTCCCCTTGCCTCACTGCCTCCCTTCCCTTCCCTACGGTCCAGGGAGCCTGTGAGTTGGCCCTGGTGGGCCCGCGGGGTGGCCCTGGCTGGTCTGAGCCCATGTGTCTGTTCCCTCTCTGGGAATTTGTTGTATTTCGGGGTTTTTTTTCCCCTGTTCTACCCTGCTTTGTTTTTTTCTAATAAACAGTTTGAGGTTTATTTCTCACTTCCAGTTCTTGTGACCCACTTGTCTTACTGGTGGAGGAAAGGGGAGGGCCTTTTCCCTTTGGAGGAGACACTCATTCCAGAGTGTTTCCTGCTGAAGTCTCGTCTCCAAAACCAAGACATAAATTTGGCGCCCAACTTAAGGGGCACGTGGAAGTGGAAAAAATAATCAAAACCATTTTGGTTTGAATCACTTTTGTATTGAGGTACAGCAGTAAGA
The DNA here is from genome assembly GCF_020740725.1 of Corvus hawaiiensis. Taxonomy (NCBI): domain Eukaryota; kingdom Metazoa; phylum Chordata; class Aves; order Passeriformes; family Corvidae; genus Corvus; species Corvus hawaiiensis. Next base: position 187,930 of record NC_063247.1, read on the forward strand.
CCATGCTGCTTGATTTAATAATTTTTCTGTGGAAGCTAGCCATAAGTACACGTCCACAGCTATGGGCAGTCGGGTCCCGGGCTTACACTTTTGTAAGTCAGGATGAAGAATCAGCACTGCCATTTTAATATGCCTGGTGGTAGTGATTCATCGAAGTTTGGCTGAAGTAATGGAAGCCATGGAGAAGGTGTATGTCATGTTGTTTTCCCATTCTGGCCTTGGTAGTTTCCTTTTGGAATGTATTAGCAATTACACACCCAGTTTGTTAGGGGAAAAGCAGGGGATGATAACTCCCAGCCCTTCATCTCCTTCTTCCCCTTCAGATCTGGCACGTCACCTTTTGAAAGTGTCCAGTTTCCCCTGGATGTCAAAGATGCCACCTCCTTGTTATGTTATCTAGCAGGGTTTCTCTATGTGGTCTCCAGCTTGTCTAAAAAAAGGGCTGAGATCTCCAGAGGAGTTGCCCAGACACCTGCCCCAGTTGCAGAAAATCCAAAGTGCTGTGGGATATGGGAGGACATAGGCCTGACCCTGAAGCACTGTTCTGAGCCAGTAGCCTGGAACTTCCCCCCTGAACGAATTCAGAATCCAGCTGAGGTGGGGAAGGAGCTGAAGGAAAACTGCAATAACAACACTGATGAAAAGGAAAAGCTCATTGTCATGTGCTGGGTCCTGGCTAACGCTTACCGCACACTGCTGGATTCTGTAGGGCAGAAGATACAGCCAGAGGGGCAGGAGAATAAGCCAGCAGACGCCCCAATCACTCCAGCTGCAGCTAAAGCAGATGGGGAGCCTAAACCAACAACAATTGCCCCTGTCCAGAGAAAGAAACACAAAGCCAAATCCATTTGCCCGGTGGATGATGATGAGCAGCCAGGACCTTCACAGCCAGCAGAGGAAGTGGAACCTGAAATCATTACCGAGTCCTGTCCATAGAGGGCCCTCGTACCCTGAGGAAGGATTACACCCAGCGGCCTGATGAAACTATATGAAGTTGGATGGTCCGAATCTGGAACGCTGAAGGCGATGGTACAATTCTGGATGGCACTGAAGCGAGGCATTTGGGGTCCCTGTCATGTGATCTAAGTATCGACCAAGGGATGACAAGGGGCCCTGAAGCTCTCAGTCTCTGGACAGTCTTACTGCTGTACCTCAATACAAAAGTGATTCAAACCAAAATGATTTTAATTTTTTTTCCGCTTCCAGGTGCCCCTTAAGTTGGGCGCCAAATTTATGTCTTGGTTTTGGAGACAAGACCTCAGGAGGAAACACTCTGGAATCAGTGTCTCCTCCAAAGGGAAAAGGGCCTCCCCTTTTCCTCCACCAGTAAGACAAGTGGGTCACAAGAACTGGAAGTGGGAAATAAACCCCAAACTGTTTATTAACACCAAACAAAGCAGGGTAGAACAGGGGAAAAAAAACCCCGAATTACAACAAATTCCTGAAGAAGCAAAAGACACATGGGCTCGGACCAGCCAGGGCCACCCCGCGGGCCCACCAGTGCCAACTCGCAGGCTCCCTGGATCGTAGGGAAGGGAAGGGAGGCAGTGAGGCAAGGGGAGGGAAGAGAAAAAGAACAAGAAAAACCAACAGAACCATTTTCCAGCTAGCCAGAACACCAAAAACCCAAGGAGCCACACAGCGCTCCCGGCGCACTCCCTCCCAGGCCCTGCCGAGACCCCGGAGCCCCCGAGCCGTTGGGCTCTAGCTGTTGAACCGACCGGCACCCGGGCCCCGTGGATCCAGCCCCACCCCTGGGTCCATCCTAAAGACACAGCGTCCTTGGGCATTGAGCGGAGGGTTAAGGAATAAAGCAGCCTCATAACATCACCCCAGGACAGTGTTCCAGTAGCGGGCCTGTTTCTCCCCATACCGTGTGTCCCCCACGCAGTGCCCCACCTTGCTGTCCAAGTGCAGGAGCTGCTCCAGGCTGTAGCTGAACCTCACCACCAACCTTGCCTGTTTGGTACCATTAATGAAGCGACACTCGGACTTTACCGTGTGCTGGAAGAGCCCTGTGTAAGCAGGACACAGGTCAGGGGGTGCTCCCCCAGCAGCCCCCAGCACGCTACAGCAAGCCAAGAGCTCAGGGAGCCACCCTGGATCCCCACTCCATAAGCCCTTGCTCCACGGCCGCCATGGGACCTTCCTTCCCACAGTCCCACCCTCATTTCCACCCTTTTTCCATTTACTCCCCTCCTTTCCCATCAATCCCCAGCTGCCAGCCCCTGCCCCCATCAGTTTGGGGGTCCCAGTCCCCACTTTTGACCCTTTCCCAAACCTTTTCACACAATCCTCCCAATCCCCAGCCCCCTCCTGCTCAGTTTTGGGATCCCACCCTTCCCATTCCCTAATTTCTAAGCTTTCCCACACCTCTCCCATCATCCCCCAGTCCTCAGCCGCCTTCCCTATCTTGCTTTCGGGGGTCCCACTCCCCCTCCAACTCATTTTATGGGTCCCACACACCCATTTTCCCTCCTCTCCCCACCTTCCCCACCATACCCGCGTCCTCTTCCACCCCCTCGGCTCACCTGAGAGCTCCATGCCTGTGGCCAGGGGGGCTCCCAGCACCACCAGTGCCACCACTATGGCCCCAGCTGCCCCATCCCCAGCACTTGGCAGGTGCTGAAACCTCCCCTCTCCCTTAATTCTGCTCCCGGGGGGCACTGGGGGTGAGGGGGGCCCAGGTGGGGAGCTCTGGGTGCGGCAGATCTGCCTGGCACCTGGGCAGTCATCAGCGAGAAAAGCTCAGAGTGGCTAAAAATTGTTCAGTGACTTCTTTGATTGGCTGAGGAAAGGCCCAGAAGCTGAGATAAGGACCAGGAGAGCTCCTGCCCCGATCACCAGCATGGAAACACAGACCCAGTCTGGGGACAGGTTTTGCATTTATTAGCAATGAAATCAGAGCACGAGAATGAGAAGTGAAATAAATCTCTCAAACATTCCCCGCAACCATGGGGATCATCTGGAACAGGGGTCACCAGGTCTCTGCCCAACGGGGGTCACTGTGCATCACCCCACATGGATCCTCTGCTGCGAGATGAAGTTGGAGCTCTTCCTGCACTCAGGGCACTCGCAGGGCTTCCCTTACTGGTGGCACTGTTGGTGTGTGGTCAAGTGAGAGCTCCTGGAGAAGCTCTTCCCGCACTCGGGACACTCGTAGGGCCTCTCCCCGGTGTGGATGCGTTTGTGCCTGGTGAGGTCGGAGTTGTACCTGAAGCCCTTCCCACAGTCGAGGCAGCGGAAGGGCCTCTCATCTGTGTGGATCATCTGGTGGGGAATCAGGTGGGAGCGGTTACTGAAGCTCTTCCCACATTCCAAGCACTTGAAGCGTTTCTCCCTAGCATGACACTGCTCGTGGACCACCAGGTTTGAGCTCTGGCTGGATCTCCGGCCGCCATCCCGGCACAGGGTGGGTCTTTCCTCCTCGCAGCTCCCTGGGCTGCGTTTGCAGCCCCTCCTCCTGTGGGATCTCCGGTGGTTTTCCTCCCCGCTGGATTCCTGCGATGTGGAGCTGCTCAAAACGGCCTCTTCCACCAGGTTCTGCCGCGGGGATTTGTCCTCCCAGGGCTCTGTCCTCAGCTCCTTGTCTGGGGGAGGAAGGACAAGGAGAGGATGGCATTTGCCTGCGTGCCACAGGGAAGGGGAAGGAGATCCCCCCAGTCCGTCCCCGGCAGGACGGCATCGGCAGCGGGGTTGTCCTGCAGCCGGGGGCGATGCTGGGCTGGGAGATGGAGCAGGAGAGAGGGGGAAACGGGCAGGGACTTCCACCTCACCTGCCTGGGTGTTCCGGGGCATCTTCCTCTTCCTCACAGCCTCCTCCTCCATCTGGCCAAGGTTTGGAAGTAGGAAATCCTGGTGTGGAGGGAAAAACAAGGTGTGAGTGTGATGGTTTAGGGGTTCCTCCTGCCCAAGTCCTTCTCTAGAAGTCACCGGCTGTATCATGACTGTAAAATCCTCTCAAACACCATGCTGGTTTTAACTGGCATGAGAAATGAACCCCACTGATCTGCCCCAAGAGAGATTAAGGTGGGAGTTACAATTCACCAAAGAGATGACAAGAAATACCATGATACAGCTGTAACCCACAAAGGCTGAGTATAACCAGGCACCCTGGGACAAGAGCAGAACAGTGGTGGTTAGTTCCTGTGCCGAGCACCACCTGGTCCCGCTGCATGCAAAGCAAAAGGAAAGAAAACAAAACCTGTTGGTCAGAGTGGTGGACACAGTCCTGTCCAAGTGATGGGAGCAGTCTTGTCAACAGCGGTGGTCACAGTCCTGTTGGAGTTCTGCTCCTGCCCTGGATCTGTTAAGTGTTGCCAGAAGGCCCCAAACCCAGATTTTATATGCTCAGGTTCAGGTGGGAATGCTCAGCCCCTCCCCCAGGGCGGGCAGTTTCACAATGGAATGATGTCATCCTGGGAGTCATGGGATATTTTGGGAGCCTTGATGGTCTCAGTCCTTGCAGCTGCCCATTGTGCTGGGGCCATTCAGTCCATGATGGCCCATCAGCAGAGGTGAGCCCTCAGGCTGGGTGGGACTGTGCTGCTGCTACCCCGGAGGGAGTTATCACAGCTGAGTCATTGGTGTGCAGAAAAAGAAACACTGCCCTGCCTCCCAGGGTTTGCCTCTCCTTCCTTATCTCATTTAACAGCCAGCTCCTCATAGCCTGAGGGGTCGGGGGTGCACTGGGCAGCTCCTGCAAACGACCCATCATGAACAGCTCATCAGAAATGAGATAAGGGGAGTGGAATGCACAGTTTGGTCCCACCCACAGAGGGCTAAAGTGGCACCCTGCTCCTGTCAGCAGCACAGGCTGGCAGGCAGATGGCATTGTAAGGTCTTGCTCCACTTGGCTTTCAGCCCAGTAACCCACGGGCAGGGTCCCTTCCCACCCCAGTCCTTCCGGGCTTCTGGCAGGGACTCGCTTCCCTTTCCTTCCTCCCTCTGCTTCCAGCTGGGAATGTGCTGGGAAATGTCCAGCAAAGCAGCCTTTGCTGTCTGCTCTGGGAGCCCACCCAGCTGCTGGACCTTGTCCCCTGGCCCTGCACAGCTCCCGTGGGAGGCACGGTAGGACCAGAACCCTGTGAGCCTCGGGAATGCCCCTCTGGGATCCACGGCACACCCTCCAGGGATCTGGAATTCCAGTTCCCAGCAAGGAGAAGATGTTCTGCCCTTGATGGCAAAGCTCTCAGGAAGGAGCCAGAAGCCAAGTGCAGCAAGATCTTACAGTGACATTTCACTGCCAGCCTTCATCACCTCACCCATGGTTGTTTTAGCTGGTGGATTGGGAACAAAATCAGAGGAGGGCCTTTGGTGGGAGCTGCCCTGGGTCCAGAGATGTGGAAGGTATCTTTTCAGCTTTTATACCGGCTAGCGCTTGTATTTCAATGCCTTAGAAAGCCTCGAGCAGCCTTGAGAGGTAGCAAGGGCGATCTAGCACTTTAGTAGCTCTAGAATCGGTACCTGAATCAGCTGCAGAGCAAATACCATCAGCAGAAGCAAAGAGGGAGAAATATAGCTCCCTGCTCGCTCAATTCCCTGCAGTTAGAAGCTTTCAAATGAGACAGACAACCAGAGATGTTTACAGGAAAGTAGCTGAGCTGAGAGAGAGCGTTTGCCTCCCCTCGACCATCTTTTATTAGGAGAAGGGGAAAGGGGAGGACTGGGGGCGGACCCGGGGCGAGCGGCCAATCAGACACTGCTGAAGAGTCTGAGTTACATTTGGCTTTGCCCGCGCTTGGAACAAAGGAGCTCAGAGCACATGTCTTTGGGAGGGGGGAGGGGAAGCTCAGAACAGGCAGCAACAATTCCCTATTTTTTTTTCTTTAAAGCTGGGTTGTAACTCTTAGTAACTTAAAAGTGCATAGAACAGTAACAAAACAACAGTGCAAAATATAATTGTAATCTATCGTCCCTACAACTCGACAGTACCTAGGATGCCTTTAAACTAGTTCCCCAGTCAAAACTCAGGGGTTTAGTCAGGACATCTATGGTATGGAGTATCAGGATGAAGATTTACAAAATACAGTGCAAAAACCTGAGTGCAAAACAGTGCAACTTAACTTAAGGGATTAACATAAAGATCTGCAGTAGGGGGTTTACATGAAGGTGCAAAATTAGGATTCTTTTTACGGCGTCTCTTCCAGGAGGCAGTTTTAACCTCCTTAACTTTTGAGGAAGTGACATAAGGTTTTCCCCACTTCCCTGGGATCCATCTCAGTCCTTGAGGGGTAGATACACTGGCATACCCACATCCCCAAGTTACAAGTTTGTACGGTCCTTGGATTTTTTGAGTCTCTGGGTCCCGGATCAGGACTTCTGGATTTTCCTTCAGTTTCTGTCTCCTGGTGTTCTGGAAATGACGATAGATGGGAGGGTTTGGATCCTCAAAGGTGCCATTCAGGAAGTTTATGGTAAACAGTGCTTTGCTGAGTCTGAGGACAGGTGAGTTGAGTTTGGTGGTCCCTGATTGTTGTAGCAGCATTCGCTTGAGGGTTTGATGGGCACGTTCAACAATGCCTTGTCCAGTTGGGGAGTGAGGAATACCTGTAACATGTCAAAATCCCCACTGCTGACGAAAGTTTTTAAACTCCTGGGAGGTGTAGGCAGGTCCATTATCAGTTTTTATCTCCTCAGGTATACCGAGCACAGCAAAAGCTTGGACGAGATGTTTTTCAACATCCTTAGCCTTTTCACCTGCATGTGCAGAGGCATACATAGCACCAGAGAAGGTATCAATAGAAACATGAACGTATTTTAATCTCCTAAATTCGGGGAAATGTGTGACGTCCATTTGCCACACTTCACCGCTATTAATGCCTCTGGGATTGACCCCCATGCCCAGTGATGGAAGCTGTAGCTTCTGGCAGTTGGGACACGTTGCCACTATTGCTTTTGCCTGTGTCCGCGACAGATGGAACATGCGGATAAGAGCAGGAATATTTTGATGGTACATGGCATGGCTCAATTTTGCTTGTTCAAAAACTTGGGGGAGCTTTGGTAAGTCGGCTGATAGAACTATGTCTGCTGGCATAGCCAGAGCATCAGCTCTACGATTACCCTCTGCAATGAATCCTGGCAGGTTTGTATGTGATTTCACATGCATGACAAAATAGGGATGCTCTCTGTGGGAAACCAGATAAATTAATTTTGAGAGTAAATCATAAATTTTCTTGTTTGAGATTTCTTTTAGGAGAGCATGCTCAGCTCTAACAGTTACTCCAGCTACATATGCTGAGTCTGTGACCAAATTAAAGGGTTCTTTGAACCTCTCAAATGCTCTAACAACAGCTGCTAATTCAGCTACTTGTGGTGATCCCTGGATTACCTCGATGTCAGATTCCCACTTTTGTGTCTTTGGATTTTTCCATGTGACCACGGACTTTTTACGTTTTCCTGAGGCATCAGTAAAAACGGTAATCGCATCGAGGGGTTTTCTACTTTGAATCTCTCGAGGGATGAAAGAGAATGGCAGATTAAACATGTCATGTTTTGGGTAATGATTTGAGATTTGGCCTGAGTAACTATCTAATGCAAATTGTAAATTTATATTATTTTGGAGTAGGTGATCTAATGTGTCAGTTGTTACAGGTAAATAGATGCATGCAAAGTCACATCCTGCCAGGGTGCGGAGCCTTGCTCTACCCTTCATGATAATTTTTGCCATTAGTTCTTGTGGCTGTGTGATGGTTTTAGGAGGTTGGAGTGGAAGGAATACCCATTCAATTATGATGAGGGGTTCCTTCTGCTCTTTGTCCCACTGAAATATGGGGCCATGAAAGCGTGGTACCTTCCCTAGAATGACAAGCTTAAAGGGTAGGGAGGGCTGATACCTGTGCGCTTGTCTGGTGGAAATGAGCTCTTGTATCTTTTTGAGAGACTGCCTTGCCTCTTCTGTCAGGGATCTAGGGGATGCTGGACCGCCTTCCCCTTTTACTAGGTTTGCAAGAGGAGCTACATCCTCTGTGGTGAGTCCTAACCAGGACCTTAAATACTTCAGTGTCCCACAGATCTGTTGCACTTCCTCTAGTGTTTTTGGGTTATTATTAATGGTGACAGGTGTTGGGGTGATAGAGGTTTCTGTGATTTTGAGTCCGAGGTATTTCCAAGGGCTTGTTCTCTGCATTTTTTCAGGTTGTAATTCAAAGCCCTTGGCCTCTAGGGCCTCAACCACCATGTTAAGTGTCTGCTCGAGATACTGATTATTGGGAGCACACACCAGCACATCATCCATGTAATGCAGGATGATGGCTTTCTCTGCTTTGGCACGGATGGGAGATAGAATTTTAGCAATATACTCTTGGCAGAGAGTTGGGGAATTTTTCATACCTTGGGGAAGCACAAGCCAATGATAACGTTCCATGGGAGTTTCACGATGAAGAGATGGTACAGAAAATGCAAATCGGGGGGCATCTGCAGGGTGGAGTGGAATATGAAAGAAGCAATCTTTAATGTCAAGAACAGCTAAATGCCAATGTTGTGGGAGCATTGAAGGTGATGGCATACCTGGTTGAAGGGGTCCCATGTCTTCAATAACCTTATTAACTTCTCTAAGATCTTGGAGTAGCCTATATTTGTTCTTTCCCGGTTTTTGGATTACAAACACAGGTGTGTTCCATGGGCTGTTAGTTGGAACTATATTTCCTTTAGCCAATTGTTCAGCTACTAATGTTTTGAGTGCCTCTAAGTTTTCTTTTTTTAACGACCACTGGTTAACCCACACGGGTTCATCTGTTTTCCAAGTTAATTTCTGTGGATGGCACTCTGCTTCAGTGGCCTGCAAGGGAAAATTTTGATGTCTAGGCGTGATATCAATTTTTGTTCCCCACTGAGACATGGCATCCCTTCCCCACAGGGTGAATTTGGTGTCTAGGACATACGGACGAAGTGTCGCTATTTGTCCTTCAGGACCTTCAATTTGGATGGTGTGTTTGGACTGCTTTGCAATTTGGGTGCCTCCAATCCCTTGTATGATGCCCTGAGATTGCAATTCCCATTGCGTAGGCCACTTATCAAATGGAATGACAGACACATCAGCACCTGTGTCTATCATTCCCATTGTACTGATTTTATGTGATTTGTAACGGAGCTTACATTCTATTACAGGTTTGTTGTTTCCCAAAACCTCAGTCCAACAGATGGCTGGGATATGACCATCTGTGGGCAGGTATTTATAGGGCAGTGGAAAGGCCTGTGCAATGACTTGACCTTTAGGCATAAAGTACGGTGGATATATACATTGTACCATTAGGTTAGAACACCCGTTCTGATCCACTTTCATGAGTGTGGGTGTAACCTCTATCCCAGCAGGTGTTTCCCGAGTGTCCCCAATAACAAAAAGGTATGTAAATTCTGGCATGTGGTCCACATTCTGGAATGAAATGGGTATTACAGTCTGTTTGTTGTTGTTGAAATGGTGTGCTTTATCACAGGTTACCTTAAACCTGAGTCCAGAAGTCCAAGTTGCTTTGTCTGCAGCCCTATTTATGTCTGAACGCGGAGCTGTTAGGACGCGTTGAGTCGCGAGTTTCCCTGCTGTTGACCTGGGGAAACAGTCTTTGGAGAGTTTTTATCAGCAGTTATAATTGCTCTGCAATTGCGAGCTACATGTCCCTTTTTCTGACAACGATAGCATACAAAGTTACCGTGCGATTGAGTTTCTCCTGTACCTGTAACATTCTCCACAACCTCCCCAACCATCCCCACTTTTTTCAAAAGGGGAGCAGCTGTGTTCAGCTGCACCTTCTTCGTACAGACTTCGAGGATGGATTCAACAGTAGGAGGAGGATACAGCGGGAGAGTGAGAATGACTTGTTTGCAAGCATCATTCGTATTAACTTGGAGAAGTTCGAGTAGGAGCGCTTGTTGGAGGTCAGGATTAGGGACCTGGGAAGAGACAGCTTCGTACAAACGGTTATAAAAGTGAATAATATTTTCATTTGGCGATTGCTTGATGGTGGTATAATGAGAATTAGGAGTTTGAGATGGTAATAATGTTAAGGCCTTTTCAGCAGCACGTGTGATTTCAGTAAGAACTGGATGAGGGATAAGCATTGCTTGTTTTTGAGGATTTGCCATATTATTGTCACCAGATAAAAGGTCTAATGTGATATAATTGTTTTCAAAATCCAGGTAATTATCTGGAGTTTGCCATAAAATTTTTAATAAATCAGATAAAATTATTTTCCATTGCTTTTTCCACACCATAAAATCACCAGGTGTGAGAAGAGTTTGCATTAATGTAAGTAAATCATGAGGTACAAGTAAGTGAGTTGCAAAAGTAGCACTCAAAAGGCTCTTAAAATAATTACTATGCATTCCAAACTCCTTAATTGCCTTGCACAAATCCTTAATATCAGAATAAGTAAGGGGTTTCCAGTCAGGGTAAGCTCCATTGCTAGTACAAGAGAGTGTAGTAGAAGCAGTTGGAGTTACTTCCTGGTAGCCATGGGTTCCCGGATTCAGAGGGGCGGTCACAGGACTGTGGGAACCTGGGGCGGGACAATGGGAAGCAGGGGCGGGGAGTGGAGGGGCAGGGGCGGGGAGTGGAGGCGGGGACACGGCTGGAGGAGGGGAGGGGTCGGGGGCGGGGTTGTGGGAGGCAGGGGCGGCACTTGAGCCGTGGGCGGGAACAGAGGGAGGGGTGAAACACGACGCTGTGGGGGCGGGGTCGGGGGCGGGGTCAGGTTGTGACACAGGAGTAGGAGGGGATGGGGACAAGAAGGGATTTGTGGGATGGGGGAGAAAGGGATTGTGGGAGGTGTAGTTTGGAGAGGAAGGAACATTGCGTCTGCCATTACTGGAGACAAACAAACTCGGAGAAAAGGGGTTGGGGGGAGGGGATTTTTCCCGGGCTGCCAGCACATGGCAATGGCTGTCCCTGGGAACAAAGAGATCAGGGGAGAAGGGGTTTTTACGCACGCTTGAAACATGAGGGCTAGAAACTGGGGAAAAGGCAGTGGAGAAGAGGGGTTGGGAAGGTCCTGGGATGGGCTCCGGATTCCCATCCAAGGCAGGGTGCTGAGGAAACACGGGTGAGCCAGGAGGACGATAGCTCTCCTGTGCTGAGAAGCAGTCTGCTCTAGCTGTGTTTTCCAGCGTAGGGGAAGAGGGGTCCGGGACACAGGGGTTGGAAGAGGGTATAAGGGAATTAACGGGGGTTTTGCAGTGGCTTTTCATGTACTGCCTTTTTCTCTGGCAAAGTATAACTTAGTAACAGGAGAGGAAAGAATTTTGAAACTGTTTCATCTCCTGCACGCCTCAAAGAGGAGAGTTTTCTCCCCACCTTATCCCAAAATTCAGCAGATCTTATGTCTTCGGAGGTCAGATTAGGAAAGTACTGAAAAAGCCATTGTACAAAAGATTGAAGTAGATTTTTAGGGTATTTATGCCCAGTTAAAGAAAGGTAACTTTGAACTTGGTGGTATATTTCTCTATGGTGTGCAGAAACTTCAGATGCCATTATGAATGCACAGCAAACCTCAACCCCTTACTCACCAAAAAGGAGGAAAAAAAAAAAGAGAAAGTTTACACTGGCACCAGCTTAAGACAGGAGCCCCTAAACCAGCAGGGAAATACTCACCAGAATTCTGGATTTATCACAGGAAAGCAGGTCCGGAGAAAAAAAAAAACGCGAGAAGGGTCTTCTGCTTTCCAGCCGTTCCCTCGCCACGTGGCGTGGGGGAGGGTACAGGCTGAGGCTCTGGGCTCGATGTTACACAAAAAGTAACACCTCGCCACACAGAGCTGGCACAGCAGGACGTGCAGAGCTAACTCCAGCAGACACGCAGCTGCCGGGACACCCTGAAAGTCTCTCAGAACCGGAGTTCAGAGATAGCACGTTGGGCGCCAAATGTGGAAGGTATCTTTTCAGCTTTTATACCGGCTAGCGCTTGTATTTCAATGCCTTAGAAAGCCTCGAGCAGCCTTGAGAGGTAGCAAGGGCGATCTAGCACTTTAGTAGCTCTAGAATCGGTACCTGAATCAGCTGCAGAGCAAATACCATCAGCAGAAGCAAAAGAGGGAGAAATACAGCTCCCTGCTCGCTCAATTCCCTGCAGTTAGAAGCTTTCAAAATGAGACAGACGACCAGAGATGTTTGCAGGAAAGTAGCTGAGCTGAGAGAGGGCGTTTGCCTCCCCTCGACCATCTTTTATTCGGAGAAGGGGAAAGGGGAGGACTGGGGGCGGACCCGGGGTGAGCGGCCAATCAGACACTGCTGAAGAGTCTGAGTTACATTTGGCTTTGCCCGCGCTTGGAACAAAGGAGCTCAGAGCACATGTCTTTGGGAGGGGGGAGGGGAAGCTCAGAACAGGCAGCAACACACCAGCAGCTGGGAAGGTTGAGCGGTGTAATGGACTGCTTAAAACCACCTTGAAGGCACTGGGTGGGGGGACTTTCAAAAACTGGGAGGCGCATTTAGCAAGAGCCACCTGGTTAGTTAACACCCGAGGCTCCACCAGCCGAGCAGGCCCTGCCCAATCCGAACCCCTACAAACAACAGACGGGGATAAGGTTCCAGTGGTGCACATGAGAGGTATGCTTGGAAAAACTGTTTGGGTAAAGTCTGCCTTGAGCAAAGACAAACCCATCCGTGGGGTCGTTTTTGCTCAGGGACCAGGTTGCACCTGGTGGGTGATGCAAAAGGATGGAGAGACCCGATGCTTACCTCAAGGGGACCTTGTTTTAGAGTGAACTACCCATGGCTCTGTACTTGTATCAGTATCAGCATGTATATTTGTATATAATCTGGGTGATGCATAGATTTACATGGTTAAAAAAAGTTAAGTTTCATGTAACATGTTAGTATGGGAAAAAATTCGGGGTGGATAATGTTGGGGTTTCAGTTTAGTCTTAGTTTTTTTCCTGTTAAAGGAATTTTTTCCCATATGCATGATGCTAGGGGACAAATAGCTGTACTTTAGAAAGACAAAAAGGGGGGTGGGGCGGGCCTGGCTACTCCTTTGTCTACACCTGGGTGTGGGGGCAGTTCGCTCTGAGCGTCCGGAGAGAGAAGCTGCAGAGAAAGGAGCTGCTGTTTCTTTCTTTTTGGCCGTTCTTTCTTCCTGCTGGAAACAACGCCGGGACCCCAAAAGCCGCTTTCCCTGCCCTGCTGGAGACCGGGCTGTGGCTGCCCTGCCCCGCTGCTGCTTCGAGCTTTCGGGCCCTGCTCGCCCTGCCTGCCTGGGCCTCCGTGGGGTTCTCCCATCTGGATACATCTCGCCTGCCACCCGGGATTTGCGTTCGTCCCCGCCGCTCCAGCCTGCCGTTCTAGCCTGCCGTTCCAGCCTGCCGTTCCAGCCTGCTGTTCCTGAGAGTCCGGGATCGGCTGCCCAGGGGTTTGTGAAGCCTTTGTTCCATCCCTTCCCGGGATCCCAGGGCACCGGTGCCGCGTGCTCCCCGAGCTCGCTCCGGAGCGCCCCCTGCAGCCGCGGGGGAACCATCGCACCTGCCCTGCTCACCGGGAGCCGCCAGCGCCCCTGCCGGCTGCGAGCGGAACTGCACCCGAGGGGAAAGGGCCCGACAGCCGAGAAGGCTGGCACTGGGTTTGTGATTGCTGTTACTGCCAGAGTTGTTGTTGTTTTGTTTGACTGGTTATATATATATATATAGTAAAGAACTGTTATTCCTATTTCCCACATCTTCGCCTAAAGGCCCTTGATTTCAAAATATAATAACTTAGAGGGAAAAGGGGTTATATCTGCCACTTCAAGGGGGGGCTTCTGCCTTCCTTAGCAGACACCTGTCTTTCAAAACCGAGACACCCACGACAGGTGGGATTGGGGTGAGGGCTGGGGCTGGGATTGGGGCTGGAACTGGGACTGGGATTGGGATTAGCTCTAATAATGGTATGGGATGTGGGCTGCCGCTGGGGCTGGGTTTGGATTTAGAGCTAAATGTGGGACTGGAGTGTGGGCCGGGGCTGGTGTTGAGGCTGGAGTTAGGGCTAAATTTGGCCCTGGGGTTGGGGTTAGAGTTGGAATTGGGGCTGGGTTTGGAGTTAGAGCTGAACGTGGGACTTGGGATAAGGCTGGAGGCTGGGGCAGGGGCTGGAATTGCAGCCAGGATTGCAGCTCGGGCTAAACGTGGGATTTGGTTTGGGGCTGAGGGTTTAGGAAGGGGCTGGGATTGGGGCTGGGGTTGGAGTTAGGGTTGAGATTTGGATTAGAGCTGGGATTGGGGTTAAGGCTAAATGTAGGATTGGCTTTAGGGCTGGGGTTGGGATTGGGTCTGGGACTAGATGATTCTGGGAATGGGATGAGATTAAACACGGGACGGTGAGTTTGTCTAAACGTGGAGTGAGACTGAGATCAGGATCAGGGTGAGGTTTGGGACTGAGCACACGCAGAGCGGGACAGCTGAGGTGTCACTGCAGGATGTCCCTGGCACCGTCCCAGCCCTCCTCAGGCACCTCCAAACATGGGGGGCAGCTGGGTGGTCCAAGATCCAGGTGCTGCCACACTGCCCCTCCATTCCACGGGAGCATTGTGGGAAGGCAGCCCTGAATGTGACCCTTGGGGGTCTGGGATCAGCCTTCACATCCCTGTGGGAGCAGCGACAGAGAGGACGAGAGACTTTCCCCCTCTTATTCCTGTGGAAGGGTGAAGCCCAGCTGCCCTTTTCTTCTGGCGCCTCCTCATCTGCTCAGGTGAGGATGTCAAACTCCCCAGGAGCAGGAAGAAGCCCATTCCGGGTTTCCTTGTGTCTGCAGCCTGGAACATCCACTCAGAGCAGAGCACTTTGTGAAAGCCCTGCAGAATGACAGCAGGAGGAGGTTTGTGAGAAAGGCAGGAAATGGTATTTTGATAGGAAATCAAAATTCCAAATTATTTCTTTCTGTCACATTCATTTTCAGTCAGTTCTGGTCTGGTTTCCAGAGTGCCACCTTCTCAGCTGGCTGTATTTGTGTCCTCCTTCCTCTTCTGCCTTTCTTTGCCTGCTCTGTTTGTCTCTCAGTGTCTCTCTGGACCCAGGGCAGCTCCCACCAAAGGCCCTCCTCTGATTTTGTTCCCAATCCACCAGCTAAAACAACCATGGGTGAGGTGATGAAGGCTGGCAGTGAAATGTCACTGTAAGATCTTGCAGTACTTGGCTTCTGGCTCCTTCCTGAGAGCTTTGCCTTCAAGGGCAGGAACATCTTCTCCTTGCTGGGAACTGGAATTCCAGATCCCTGGAGGGTGTGCCGTGGATCCCAGAGGGGCATTGCCGAGGCTCGCAGGGTGCTGGTCCTGCCGTGCCTCCCACGGGAGCTGTGCAGGGCCAGGGGACAAGGTCCAGCAGCTGGGTGGGCTCCCAGAGCAGACAGCAAAGGCTGCTTTGCTGGCCATTTCCCAGCACATTCCCAGCTGGAAGCAGAGGGAGGAAGGAAAGGGAAGCGAGTCCCTGCCAGAAGCCCGGCAGGACTGGGGTGGGAAGGGACCCTGCCCGTGGGTTACTGGGCTGAAAGCCAAGTGGAGCAAGACCTTACAATGCCATCTGCCTGCCAGCCTGTGCTGCTGACAGGAGCAGGGGGCCACTTTAGCCCTCTGTGGGTGGGACCAAACTGTGCTTTCCACTCCCCTTATCTCATTTCTGATGAGCTGTTCATGATGGGTCATTTGCAGGAGCTGCCCAGTGCACCCCCGACCCCTCAGGCTATGAGGAGCTGGCTGTTAAATGAGATAAGGAAGGAGAGGCAAACCCTGGGAGGCAGGGCAGTGTTTCTTTTTCTGCACACCAATGACTCAGCTGTGATAACTCCCTCCGGGGTAGCAGCAGCACAGTCCCACCCAGCCTGAGGGCTCACCTCTGCTGATGGGCCATCATGGACTGAATGGCCCCAGCACAATGGGCAGCTGCAAGGACTGAGACCATCAAGGCTCCCAAAATATCCCATGACTCCCAGGATGACATCATTCCATTGTGAAACTGCCCGCCCTGGGGGAGGGGCTGAGCATTCCCACCTGAACCTGAGCATATAAAATCTGGGTTTGGGGCCTTCTGGCTACACTCAACAGATCCAGGGCAGGAGCAGGACTCCAAGAGGACTGTGACCACCGCTGTTGACAAGACTGCTCCCATCACTTGGACAGGACTGTGTCCACCACTCTGACCAACAGGTTTTGTTTTCTTTCCTTTTGCTTTGCATGCAGCGGGACCAGGTGGTGCTCGGCACAGGAACTAACCAGCACCGTTCTGCTCTTGTCCCAGGGTGCCTGGTTATACTCAGCCTTTGTGGGTTACAGCTGTGTCATGGTATTTCTTGTCATCTCTTTGGTGAATTGTAACTCCCACCTTAATCTCTCTTGGGGCAGATCAGTGGGGTTCATTTCTCATGCCAGGTAAAACTAGCACGGTGTTTGAGAGGATTTTACAGTCATGATACAGCCGGTGACTTCTAGAGAAGAACTTGGGCAGGAGTAACCCCTAAACCATCACACTCACGCCTTGTTTTTCCCTCCACACCAGGATTTCCCACTCCCAAAACTTGGCCAGATGGAGGAGGAGGCTGTGAGGAAGAGGAAGATGCCCCAGGACACCCAGGCAGGTGAGGAGGAAGTCCCTGCCCGTTTCCCCCTCTCTCCTGCTCCATCTCCCAGCCCAGCATCGCCCCCGGCTGCAGGACAACCCCGCTGCCGACGCCGTCCTGCTTGGGACGGACTGGGGGGATCTCCTTCCCCTTCCCTGTGGCACGGAGGCAAATGCCATCCTCTCCTTGTCCTTCCTCCCCCAGACAAGGAGCTGAGGACAGAGCCCAGGGAGGACAAATCCCCGCGGCAGCACCTGGTGGAAGAGGCCATTTTGAGCAGCTCCACATCGCAGGAATCCAATGGGGAGGAATACCACCGGAGATCCCACAGGAGGAGGGGCTGCAAACGCAGCCCAGGCAGCTGTGAGGAGGAAAGACCCACCCTGTGCCGGGATGGCGGCCGGAGATCCAGCCAGAGCTCAAACCTGGTGGTCCACGAGCAGTGTCATGCTAGGGAGAAACGCTTCAAGTGCTTGGAATGTGGGAAGAGCTTCAGCCAGAGCACCGACCTGATCCACCACCGGTTGATCCACACTGGGGAACGGCCCTATGTGTGTGGGGAATGTGGGAAGAGCTTCAGCACAAGCTCCCACCTGATCCGCCACCGCCAGGTCCACACAGGGGAGAGGCTCTATGTGTGTGGGGAATGTGGGAAGAGCTTCAGCACAAGCTCCCACCTGATCCGCCACCGCCAGGTCCACACAGGGGAGAGGCTCTATATGTGTGGGGAATGTGGGAAGAGCTTCAGTACGAGCGCCTACCTGATTCGCCACCAGATGATCCACACTAGGAAACGGCCCTACGAGTGTGGGGAGTGTGGGAAGAGGTTTCAGACCAGCTTCAGTCTCCTCCTGCACCAGCGGATTCACACAGATGAGAGGCCCTTCCGCTGCCCCGACTGCGGGAAGGGCTTCAGGTACAGCTCCGACCTCACCAGGCACAAACGCATCCACACTGGGGAGAGGCCCTGCGAGTGCCCTGAGTGCAGGAAGAGCTCCAACTTCATCTCGCAGCAGAGGATCCATGTGGGGCGATGCACAGTGACCCCCGTTGGGCAGAGACCTGGTGACCCCTGTTCCAGATGATCCCCATGGTTGCGGGGAATGTTTGAGAGATTTATTTCACTTCTCATTCTCGTACTCTGATTTCATTGCTAATAAATGCAATCCCTGTCCCCAGACTGGGTCTGTGTTTCCGTGCTGCTGATCGGGGCAGGAGCTCTCCTGGTCCTTATCTCAGCTCCTGGGCCTTTCCTCAGCCAATCAAAGAAGTCACTAAACAATTTTTAGCCACTCTGAGCTTTTCTCGCTGATGACTGCCCAGGTGCCAGGTGGATCTGCCCCACCCAGAGCTCCCCACCTGGGCCCCTCCTCACCCCCAGTGCCCCCCGGGAGCAGAATTAAGGGAGAGGGGAGGTTTCAGCATCTGCCCAGAGCTGGGGATGGGGCAGCTGGGGCCATACTGGTGGCACTGGTGGTGCAGGGAGCCCCCCTGGCCACAGGCATGGAGTTCTCAGGTGAGCCGAGGGGGTGGGAAGAGGAGTCCGGGCATGGTGGGAAAGGTGGGGAGAGGAGGGAAAATGGGTGTGTGGGACCTATAAAATGAGTTGGAGGGGGAGTGGGACCCCCTAAAGCAAGAATGGGAAAGGGGCTGAGGACTGGGGGATGATGGGAGAGGAATGGGAAGGGTGGGATCTGAAAACTGAGCAGGAGGGGGCTGGGGATTGGGAGGATTGTGTGAAAAGGGTTTGGAAAGGGTCAAAAGGGGGGACTGGGACCCCCAAACTGATGGCGGCAGGGTCTGGCAAATGGGGATTGATGGGAAAGGAGGGGAGTAAATGGAAAAAGGGTGGAAATGAGGGTGGGACTGTGGGAAGGAAGGTCCCATGGTGGCTGTGGAGCAAGGGGCTGTGGAGTGGGGATCCAGGGTGGCTCCCTGAGCTCTTGGCTTGCTGTAGCGTGCTGGGGGCTGCTGGGGGAGCACCCCCTGACCTGTGTCCTGCATAGACAGGGCTCTTCCCCACATGGTAAAGTCCGAGTGTCGCTTCATTAATGGTACCAAACAGGCGAGGTTGGTGGTGAGGTTCAGCTAAAGCCTGGAGCAGCTCCTGCACTTGGACAGCAAGGTGGGGCACTGCGTGGGGGACACACGGTATGGGGAGAAACAGGCCCGCTACTGGAACACTGTCCTGGGGTGATGTTATGAGGCTGCTTTATTCCTTAACCCTCCGCTCAATGCCCAAGGACGCTGTGTCTTTAGGATGGACCCAGGGCTGGGGCTGGATCCACGGGGCCCGGGTGCGGGTCGGTTCAACAGCTAGAGCCCAACGGCTCGGGGGCTCCGGGGTCTCGGCAGGGCCTGGGAGGGAGTGCGCCGGGAGCGCTGTGTGGCTCCTTGGGTTTTTGGTGTTCTGGCTAGCTGGAAAATGGTTCTGTTGGTTTTTCCTGTTCTTTTTCTCTTCCCTCCCCTTGCCTCACTGCCCCCCTTCCCTTCCCTACGGTCCAGGGAGCCTGCGAGTTGGCCCTGGTGGGCCCGCGGGGTGGCCCCGGCTGGTCTGAGCCCATGTGTCTGTTCCCTCTCTGGGAATTTGTTGTATTTCGGGGTTTTTTTCCCCCTGTTCTACCCTGATTTGTTTTTTTCTAATAAACAGTTTGAGGTTTATTTCCCACTTCCAGTTCTTGTGACCCACTTGTCTTACTGGTGGAGGAAAGGGGAGGGCCTTTTCCCTTTGGAGGAGACACTCATTCCAGAGTGTTTCCTGCTGAAGTCTCGTCTCCAAAACCAAGACATAAATTTGGCGCCCAACTTAAGGGGCACGTGGAAGTGGAAAAAATAATCAAAACCATTTTGGTTTGAATCACTTTTGTATTGAGGTACAGCAGTAAGACCATGCTGCTTGATTTAATAATTTTTCTGTGGAAGCTAGCCATAAGTACACGTCCACAGCTATGGGCAGTCGGGTCCCTGGCTTACACTTTTATAAGTCAGGATGAAGAATCAGCACTGCCATTTTAATATGCCTGGTGGTAGTGATTCATCGAAGTTTGGCTGAAGTAATGGAAGCCATGGAGAAGGTGTATGTCATGTTGTTTTCCCATTCTGGCCTTGGTAGTTTCCTTTTGGAATGTATTAGCAATTACACACCCAGTTTGTTAGGGGAAAAGCAGGGGATGATAACTCCCAGCCCTTCATCTCCTTCTTCCCCTTCAGATCTGGCACGTCACCTTTTGAAAGTGTCCAGTTTCCCCTGGATGTCAAAGATGCCACCTCCTTGTTATGTTATCTAGCAGGGTTTCTCTATGTGGTCTCCAGCTTGTCTAAAAAAAGGGCTGAGATCTCCAGAGGAGTTGCCCAGACACCTGCCCCAGTTGCAGAAAATCCAAAGTGCTGTGGGGTATGGGAGGACATAGGCCTGACCCTGAAGCACTGTTCTGAGCCAGTAGCCTGGAACTTCCCTCCTGAACGAATTCAGAATCCAGCTGAGGTGGGGAAGTAGCTGAAGGAAAACTGCAATAACAACACTGATGAAAAGGAAAAGCTCATTGTCATGTGCTGGGTCCTGGCTAACGCTTACCGCACACTGCTGGATTCTGTAGGGCAGAAGATACAGCCAGAGGGGCAGGAGAATAAGCCAGCAGACGCCCCAATCACTCCAGCTGCAGCTAAAGCAGATGGGGAGCCTAAACCAACAACAATTGCCCCTGTCCAGAGAAAGAAACACAAAGCCAAATCCATTTGCCCGGTGGATGATGATGAGCAGCCAGGACCTTCACAGCCAGAAGAGGAAGTGGAACCTGAAATCATTACCGAGTCCTGTCCACAGAGGGCCATCGTACCCTGAGGAAGGATTACACCCAGCGGCCTGATGAAACTATATGAAGTTGGATGGTCCGAATCTGGAACGCTGAAGGCGATGGTACAATTCTGGATGGCACTGAAGCGAGGCATTTGGGGTCCCTGTCATGTGATCTAAGTATCGACCAAGGGATGACAAGGGGCCCTGAAGCTCTCAGTCTCTGGACAGTCTTACTGCTGTACCTCAATACAAAAGTGATTCAAACCAAAATGATTTTAATTTTTTTTCCGCTTCCACGTGCCCCTTAAGTTGGGCGCCAAATTTATGTCTTGGTTTTGGAGACAAGACCTCAGGAGGAAACACTCTGGAATCAGTGTCTCCTCCAAAGGGAAAAGGGCCTCCCCTTTTCCTCCACCAGTAAGACAAGTGGGTCACAAGAACTGGAAGTGGGAAATAAACCCCAAACTGTTTATTAACACCAAACAAAGCAGGGTAGAACAGGGGGAAAAAAAAACCCCCGAAGTACAACAAATTCCTGGAGAAGCAAAAGACACATGGGCTCGGACCAGCCAGGGCCACCCCGCGGGCCCACCAGTGCCAACTCGCAGGCTCCCTGGATCGTAGGGAAGGGAGGCAGTGAGGCAAGGGGAGGGAAGAGAAAAAGAACAAGAAAAACCAACAGAACCTTTTTCCAGCTAGCCAGAACACCAAAAACCCAAGGAGCCACACAACGCTCCCGGCGCACTCCGTCCCAGGCCCTGCCGAGACCCCGGAGCCCCCGAGCCGTTGGGCTCTAGCTGTTGAACCGACCCGCACCCGGGCCCCGTGGATCCAGCCCCAGCCCTGGGTCCATCCTAAAGACACAGCGTCCTTGGGCATTGAGCGGAGGGTTAAGGAATAAAGCAGCCTCATAACATCACCCCAGGACAGTGTTCCAGTAGCGGGCCTGTTTCTCCCCATACAGTGTGTCCCCCACGCAGTGCCCCACCTTGCTGTCCAAGTGCAGGAGCTGCTCCAGGCTGTAGCTGAACCTCACCACCAACCTCGCCTGTTTGGTACCATTAATGAAGCGACACTCGGACTTTACCATGTGGGGAAGAGCCCTGTGTAAGCAAGACACAGGTCAGGGGGTGCTCCCCCAGCAGCCCCCAGCACGCTACAGCAAGCCAAGAGCTCAGGGAGCCACCCTGGATCCCCACTCCATAAGCCCTTGCTCCACGGCCGCCATGGGACCTTCCTTCCCGCAGTCCCACCCTCATTTCCACCCTTTTTCCATTTACTCCCCTCCTTTCCCATCAATCCCCAGCTGCCAGCCCCTGCCCCCATCAGTTTGGGGGTCCCAGTCCCCACTTTTGACCCTTTCCCAAACCTTTTCACACAATCCTCCCAATCCCCAGCCCCCTCCTGCTCAGTTTTGGGATCCCACCCTTCCCATTCCCTAATTTCTAAGCTTTCCCACACCTCTCCCATCATCCCCCAGTCCTCAGCCCCCTTCCCATTCTTGCTTTCGGGGGTCCCACTCCCCCTCCAACTCATTTTATGGGTCCCACACACCCATTTTCCCTCCTCTCCCCACCTTCCCCACCATACCCGCGTCCTCTTCCACCCCCTCGGCTCACCTGAGAGCTCCATGCCTGTGGCCAGGGGGGCTCCCAGCACCACCAGTGCCACCACTATGGCCCCAGCTGCCCCATCCCCAGCACTTGGCAGGTGCTGAAACCTCCCCTCTCCCTTAATTCTGCTCCCGGGGGGCACTGGGGGTGAGGGGGGCCCAGGTGGGGAGCTCTGGGTGCGGCAGATCCACCTGGCACCTGGGCAGTCATCAGCGAGAAAAGCTCAGAGTGGCTAAAAATTGTTCAGTGACTTCTTTGATTGGCTGAGGAAAGGCCCAGGAGCTGAGATAAGGACCAGGAGAGCTCCTGCCCCGATCACCAGCATGGAAACACAGACCCAGTCTGGGGACAGGGATTGCATTTATTAGCAATGAAATCAGAGCACGAGAATGAGAAGTGAAATAAATCTCTCAAACATTCCCCGCAACCATGGGGATCATCTGGAACAGGGGTCACCAGGTCTCTGCCCAACGGGGGTCACTGTGCATCACCCCACATGGATCCTCTGCTGCGAGATGAAGTTGGAGCTCTTCCTGCACTCAGGGCACTCGCAGGGCTTCCCTTACTGGTGGCACTGTTGGTGTGTGGTCAAGTGAGAGCTCCTGGAGAAGCTCTTCCCGCACTCGGGACACTCGTAGGGCCTCTCCCCGGTGTGGATGCGTTTGTGCCTGGTGAGGTCGGAGTTGTACCTGAAGCCCTTCCCACAGTCGAGGCAGCCGAAGGGCCTCTCATCTGTGTGGATCATCTGGTGGGGAATCAGGTGGGAGCGGTTACTGAAGCTCTTCCCACATTCCAAGCACTTGAAGCGTTTCTCCCTAGCATGACACTGCTCGTGGACCACCAGGTTTGAGCTCTGGCTGGATCTCCGGCCGCCATCCCGGCACAGGGTGGGTCTTTCCTCCTCGCAGCTCCCTGGGCTGCGTTTGCAGCCCCTCCTCCTGTGGGATCTCCGGTGGTTTTCCTCCCCGCTGGATTCCTGCGATGTGGAGCTGCTCAAAACGGCCTCTTCCACCAGGTTCTGCCGCGGGGATTTGTCCTCCCAGGGCTCTGTCCTCAGCTCCTTGTCTGGGGGAGGAAGGACAAGGAGAGGATGGCATTTGCCTGCGTGCCACAGGGAAGGGGAAGGAGATCCCCCCAGTCCGTCCCTGGCAGGACGGCATCGGCAGCGGGGTTGTCCTGCAGCCGGGGGCGATGCTGGGCTGGGAGATGGAGCAGGAGAGAGGGGGAAAGGGGCAGGGACTTCCACCTCACCTGCCTGGGTGTTCCGGGGCATCTTCCTCTTCCTCACAGCCTCCTCCTCCATCTGGCCAAGGTTTGGAAGTAGGAAATCCTGGTTTGGAGGGAAAAACAAGGTGTGAGTGTGATGGTTTAGGGGTTCCTCCTGCCCAAGTCCTTCTCTAGAAGTCACCGGCTGTATCATGACTGTAAAATCCTCTCAAACACCGTGCTGGTTTTAACTGGCATGAGAAATGAACCCCACTGATCTGCCCCAAGAGAGATTAAGGTGGGAGTTACAATTCACCAAAGAGATGACAAGAAATACCATGATACAGCTGTAACCCACAAAGGCTGAGTATAACCAGGCACCCTGGGACAAGAGCAGAACAGTGGTGGTTAGTTCCTGTGCCGAGCACCACCTGGTCCCGCTGCATGCAAAGCAAAAGGAAAGAAAACAAAACCTGTTGGTCAGAGTGGTGGACACAGTCCTGTCCAAGTGATGGGAGCAGTCTTGTCAACAGCGGTGGTCACAGTCCTCTTGGAGTTCTGCTCCTGCCCTGGATCTGTTAAGTGTTGCCAGAAGGCCCCAAACCCAGATTTTATATGCTCAGGTTCAGGTGGGAATGCTCAGCCCCTCCCCCAGGGCAGGCAGTTTCACAATGGAATGATGTCATCCTGGGAGTCATGGGATATTTTGGGAGCCTTGATGGTCTCAGTCCTTGCAGCTGCCCATTGTGCTGGGGCCATTCAGTCCATGATGGCCCATCAGCAGAGGTGAGCCCTCAGGCTGGGTGGGACTGTGCTGCTGCTACCCCGGAGGGAGTTATCACAGTAGAGTCATTGGTGTGCAGAAAAAGAAACACTGCCCTGCCTCCCAGGGTTTGCCTCTCCTTCCTTATCTCATTTAACAGCCAGCTCCTCATAGCCTGAGGGGTCGGGGGTGCACTGGGCAGCTCCTGCAAACGACCCATCATGAACAGCTCTTCAGAAATGAGATAAGGGGAGTGGAATGCACAGTTTGGTCCCACCCACAGAGGGCTAAAGTGGCCCCCTGCTCCTGTCAGCAGCACAGGCTGGCAGGGAGATGGCATTGTAAGGTCTTGCTCCACTTGGCTTTCAGCCCAGTAACCCACGGGCAGGGTCCCTTCCCACCCCAGTCCTTCCGGGCTTCTGGCAGGGACTCGCTTCCCTTTCCTTCCTCCCTCTGCTTCCAGCTGGGAATGTGCTGGGAAATGGCCAGCAAAGCAGCCTTTGCTGTCTGCTCTGGGAGCCCACCCAGCTGCTGGACCTTGTCCCCTGGCCCTGCACAGCTCCCGTGGGAGGCACGGTAGGACCAGAACCCTGTGAGCCTCGGCAATGGCCCTCTGGGATCCACGGCACACCCTCCAGGGATCTGGAATTCCAGTTCCCAGCAAGGAGAAGATGTTCTGCCCTTGATGGCAAAGCTCTCAGGAAGGAGCCAGAAGCCAAGTGCAGCAAGATCTTACAGTGACATTTCACTGCCAGCCTTCATCACCTCACCCATGGTTGTTTTAGCTGGTGGATTGGGAACAAAATCAGAGGAGGGCCTTTGGTGGGAGCTGCCCTGGGTCCAGAGATGTGGAAGGTATCTTTTCAGCTTTTATACCGGCTAGCGCTTGTATTTCAATGCCTTAGAAAGCCTCGAGCAGCCTTGAGAGGTAGCAAGGGCGATCTAGCACTTTAGTAGCTCTAAAATCGGTACCTGAATCAGCTGCAGAGCAAATACCATCAGCAGAAGCAAAGAGGGAGAAATATAGCTCCCTGCTCGCTCAATTCCCTGCAGTTAGAAGCTTTCAAATGAGACAGACAACCAGAGATGTTTACAGGAAAGTAGCTGAGCTGAGAGAGAGCGTTTGCCTCCCCTCGACCATCTTTTATTAGGAGAAGGGGAAAGGGGAGGACTGGGGGCGGACCCGGGGCGAGCGGCCAATCAGACACTGCTGAAGAGTCTGAGTTACATTTGGCTTTGCCCGCGCTTGGAACAAAGGAGCTCAGAGCACATGTCTTTGGGAGGGGGGAGGGGAAGCTCAGAACAGGCAGCAACAATTCCCTATTTTTTTTTCTTTAAAGCTGGGTTGTAACTCTTAGTAACTTAAAAGTGCATAGAACAGTAACAAAACAACAGTGCAAAATATAATTGTAATCTATCGTCCCTACAACTCGACAGTACCTAGGATGCCTTTAAACTAGTTCCCCAGTCAAAACTCAGGGGTTTAGTCAGGACATCTATGGTATGGAGTATCAGGATGAAGATTTACAAAATACAGTGCAAAAACCTGAGTGCAAAACAGTGCAACTTAACTTAAGGGATTAACATGAAGATCTGCAGTAGGGGGTTTACATGAAGGTGCAAAATTAGGATTCTTTTTACGGCGTCTCTTCCAGGAGGCAGTTTTAACCTCCTTAACTTTTGAGGAAGTGACATAAGGTTTTACCCACTTCCCTGGGATCCATCTCAGTCCTTGAGGGGTAGATACACTGGCATACCCACGTCCCCAAGTTACAAGTTTGTACGGTCCTTGGATTTTTTGAGTCTCTGGGTCCCGGATCAGGACTTCTGGATTTTCCTTCAGTTTCTGCCTCCTGGTGTTCTGGAAATGACGATAGATGGGAGGGTTTGGATCCTCAAAGGTGCCATTCAGGAAGTTTATGGTAAACAGTGCTTTGCTGAGTCTGAGGACAGGTGAGTTGAGTTTGGTGGTCCCTGATTGTTGTAGCAGCATTCGCTTGAGGGTTTGATGGGCACGTTCAACAATGCCTTGTCCAGTTGGGGAGTGAGGAATACCTGTAACATGTCAAAATCCCCACTGCTGACGAAAGTTTTTAAACTCCTGGGAGGTGTAGGCAGGTCCATTATCAGTTTTTATCTCCTCAGGTATACCGAGCACAGCAAAAGCTTGGACAAGATGTTTTTCAACATCCTTAGCCTTTTCACCTGCATGTGCAGAGGCATACATAGCACCAGAGAAGGTATCAATAGAAACATGAACGTATTTTAATCTCCCAAATTCGGGGAAATGTGTGACGTCCATTTGCCACACTTCACCGCTATTAATGCCTCTGGGATTGACCCCCATGCCCAGTGATGGAAGCTGTAGCTTCTGGCAGTTGGGACACGTTGCCACTATTGCTTTTGCCTGTGTCCGCGACAGATGGAACATGCGGATAAGAGCAGGAATATTTTGATGGTACATGGCATGGCTCAATTTTGCTTGTTCAAAAACTTGGGGGAGCTTTGGTAAGTCGGCTGATAGAACTATGTCTGCTGGCATAGCCAGAGCATCAGATCTACGATTACCCTCTGCAATAAATCCTGGCAGGTTTGTATGTGATTTCACATGCATGACAAAATAGGGATGCTCTCTGTGGGAAACCAGATAAATTAATTTTGAGAGTAAATCATAAATTTTCTTGTTTGAGATTTCTTTTAGGAGAGCATGCTCAGCTCTAACAGTTACTCCAGCTACATATGCTGAGTCTGTGACCAAATTAAAGGGTTCTTTGAACCTCTCAAATGCTCTAACAACAGCTTCTAATTCAGCTACTTGTGGTGATCCCTGGATTACCTCGATGTCAGATTCCCACTTTTGTGTCTTTGGATTTTTCCATGTGACCACGGACTTTTTACGTTTTCCTGAGGCATCAGTAAAAACGGTAATCGCATCGAGGGGTTTTCTACTTTGAATCTCTCGAGGGATGAAAGAGAATGGCAGATTAAACATGTCATGTTTTGGGTAATGATTTGAGATTTGGCCTGAGTAACTATCTAATGCAAATTGTAAATTTATATTATTTTGGAGTAGGTGATCTAATGTGTCAGTTGTTACAGGTAAATAGATGCATGCAAAGTCACATCCTGCCAGGGTGCGGAGCCTTGCTCTACCCTTCATGATAATTTTTGCCATTAGTTCTTGTGGCTGTGTGATGGTTTTAGGAGGTTGGAGTGGAAGGAATACCCATTCAATTATGATGAGGGGTTCCTTCTGCTCTTTGTCCCACTGAAATATGGGGCCATGAAAGCGTGGTACCTTCCCTAGAATGACAAGCTTAAAGGGTAGGGAGGGCTGATACCTGTGCGCTTGTCTGGTGGAAATGAGCTCTTGTATCTTTTTGAGAGACTGCCTTGCCTCTTCTGTCAGGGATCTAGGGGATGCTGGACCGCCTTCCCCTTTTACTAGGTTTGCAAGAGGAGCTACATCCTCTGTGGTGAGTCCTAACCAGGACCTTAAATACTTCAGTGTCCCACAGATCTGTTGCACTTCCTCTAGTGTTTTTGGGTTATTATTAATGGTGACAGGTGTTGGGGTGATAGAGGTTTCTGTGATTTTGAGTCCGAGGTATTTCCAAGGGCTTGTTCTCTGCATTTTTTCAGGTTGTAATTCAAAGCCCTTGGCCTCTAGGGCCTCAACCACCATGTTAAGTGTCTGCTCGAGATACTGATTATTGGGAGCACACACCAGCACATCATCCATGTAATGCAGGATGATGGCTTTCTCTGCTTTGGCACGGATGGGAGATAGAATTTTAGCAATATACTCTTGGCAGAGAGTTGGGGAATTTTTCATACCTTGGGGAAGCACAAGCCAATGATAACGTTCCATGGGAGTTTCACGATGAAGAGATGGTACAGAAAATGCAAATCGGGGGGCATCTGCAGGGTGGAGTGGAATATGAAAGAAGCAATCTTTAATGTCAAGAACAGCTAAATGCCAATGTTGTGGGAGCATTGAAGGTGATGGCATACCTGGTTGAAGGGGTCCCATGTCTTCAATAACCTTATTAACTTCTCTAAGATCTTGGAGTAGCCTATATTTGTTCTTTCCCGGTTTTTGGATTACAAACACGGGTGTGTTCCATGGGCTGTTAGTTGGAACTATATTTCCTTTAGCCAATTGTTCAGCTACTAATGTTTTGAGTGCCTCTAAGTTTTCTTTTTTTAACGACCACTGGTTAACCCACACGGGTTCATCTGTTTTCCAAGTTAATTTCTGTGGATGGCACTCTGCTTCAGTGGCCTGCAAGGGAAAATTTTGATGTCTAGGCGTGATATCAATTTTTGTTCCCCACTGAGACATGGCATCCCTTCCCCACAGGGTGAATTTGGTGTCTAGGACATACGGACGAAGTGTCGCTATTTGTCCTTCAGGACCTTCAATTTGGATGGTGTGTTTGGACTGCTTTGCAATTTGGGTGCCTCCAATCCCTTGTATGATGCCCTGAGATTGCAATTCCCATTGCGTAGGCCACTTATCAAATGGAATGACAGACACATCAGCACCTGTGTCTATCATTCCCATTATACTGATTTTATGTGATTTGTAACGGAGCTTACATTCTATTACAGGTTTGTCGTTTCCCAAAACCTCAGTCCAACAGATGGCTGGGATATGACCATCTGTGGGCAGGTATTTATAGGGCAGTGGAAAGGCCTGTGCAATGACTTGACCTTTAGGCATAAAGTACGGTGGATATATACATTGTACCATTAGGTTAGAACACCCGTTCTGATCCACTTTCATGAGTGTGGGTGTAACCTCTATCCCAGCAGGTGTTTCCCGAGTGTCCCCAATAACAAAAAGGTATGTAAATTCTGGCATGTGGTCCACATTCTGGAATGAAATGGGTATTACAGTCTGTTTGTTGTTGTTGAAATGGTGTGCTTTATCACAGGTTACCTTAAACCTGAGTCCAGAAGTCCAAGTTGCTTTATCTGCAGCCCTATTTATGTCTGAACGCGGAGCTGTTAGGACGCGTTGAGTCGCTAGTTTCCCTGCTGTTGACCTGGGGAAACAGTCTTTGGAGAGTTTTTATCAGCAGTTATAATTGCTCTGCAATTGCGAGCTACATGTCCCTTTTTCTGACAACGATAGCATACAAAGTTACCGCGCGATTGAGTTTCTCCTGTACCTGTAACATTCTCCACAACCTCCCCAAGCATCCCCACTTTTTTCAAAAAGGGAGCAGCTGTGTTCAGCTGCACCTTCTTCGTACAGACTTCGAGGATGGATTCAACAGTAGGAGGAGGATACAGCAGGAGAGTGAGAATGACTTGTTTGCAAGCATCATTCGTATTAACTTGGAGAAGTTCGAGTAGGAGCGCTTGTTGGAGGTCAGGATTAGGGACCTGGGAAGAGACAGCTTCGTACAAACGGTTATAAAAGTGAATAATATTTTCATTTGGCAATTGCTTGATGGTGGTATAATGAGAATTAGGAGTTTGAGATGGTAATAATGTTAAGGCCTTTTCAGCAGCACGTGTGATTTCAGTAAGAACTGGATGAGGGATAAGCATTGCTTGTTTTTGAGGATTTGCCATATTATTGTCACCAGATAAAAGGTCTAATGTGATATAATTGTTTTCAAAATCCAGGTAATTATCTGGAGTTTGCCATAAAATTTTTAATAAATCAGATAAAATTATTTTCCATTGCTTTTTCCACACCATAAAATCACCAGGTGTGAGAAGAGTTTGCATTAATGTAAGTAAATCATGAGGTACAAGTAAGTGAGTTGCAAAAGTAGCACTCAAAAGGCTCTTAAAATAATTACTATGCATTCCAAACTCCTTAATTGCCTTGCACAAATCCTTAATATCAGAATAAGTAAGGGGTTTCCAGTCAGGGTAAGCTCCATTGCTAGTACAAGAGAGTGTAGTAGAAGCAGTTGGAGTTACTTCCTGGTAGCCATGGGTTCCCGGATTCAGAGGGGCAGTCACAGGACTGTGGGAACCTGGGGCGGGACAATGGGAAGCAGGGGCGGGGAGTGGAGGGGCAGGGGCGGGGAGTGGAGGCGGGGACACGGCTGGAGGAGGGGAGGGGTCGGGGGCGGGGTTGTGGGAGGCAGGGGCGGCACTTGAGCCGTGGGCGGGAACAGAGGGAGGGGTGAAACACAACACTGTGGGGGCGGGGTCAGGTTGTGACACAGGAGTAGGAGGGGATGGGGACAAGAAGGGATTTGTGGGATGGGGGAGAAAGGGATTGTGGGAGGTGTAGTTTGGAGAGGAAGGAACATTGCGTCCGCCATTACTGGAGACAAACAAACTCGGAGAAAAGGGGTTGGGGGGAGGGGATTTTTCCCGGGCTGCCAGCACATGGCAATGGCTGTCCCTGGGAACAAAGAGATCAGGGGAGAAGGGGTTTTTACGCGCGCTTGAAACATGAGGGCTAGAAACTGGGGAAAAGGCAGTGGAGAAGAGGGGTTGGGAAGGTCCTGGGATGGGCTCCGGATTCCCATCCAAGGCAGGGTGCTGAGGAAACACGGGTGAGCCAGGAGGACGATAGCTCTCCTGTGCTGAGAAGCAGTCTGCTCTAGCTGTGTTTTCCAGCGTAGGGGAAGAGGGGTCCGGGACACAGGGGTTGGAAGAGGGTATAAGGGAATTAACAGGGGGGTTTTGCAGTGGCTTTTCATGTACTGCCTTTTTCTCTGGCAAAGTATAACTTAGTAACAGGAGAGGAAAGAATTTTGAAACTGTTTCATCTCCTGCACGCCTCAAAGAGGAGAGTTTTCTCCCCACCTTATCCCAAAATTCAGCAGATCTTATGTCTTCGGAGGTCAGATTAGGAAAGTACTGAAAAAGCCATTGTACAAAAGATTGAAGTAGATTTTTAGGGTATTTATGCCCAGTTAAAGAAAGGTAACTTTGAACTTGGTGGTATATTTCTCTATGGTGTGCAGAAACTTCAGATGCCATTATGAATGCACAGCAAACCTCAACCCCTTACTCGCCAAAAAGGAGGAAAAAAAAAAAAGAGAAAGTTTACACTGGCACCAGCTTAAGACAGGAGCCCCTAAACCAGCAGGGAAATACTCACCAGAATTCTGGATTTATCACAGGAAAGCAGGTCCGGAGAAAAAAAAAAACGCGAGAAGGGTCTTCTGCTTTCCAGCCGTTCCCTCGCCACGTGGCGTGGGGGAGGGTACAGGCTGAGGCTCTGGGCTCGATGTTACACAAAAAGTAACACCTCGCCACACAGAGCTGGCACAGCAGGACGTGCAGAGCTAACTCCAGCAGACACGCAGCTGCCGGGACACCCTGAGTGTCTCTCAGAACCGGAGTTCAGAGATAGCACGTTGGGCGCCAAATGTGGAAGGTATCTTTTCAGCTTTATACCGGCTAGCGCTTGTATTTCAATGCCTTAGAAAGCCTCGAGCAGCCTTGAGAGGTAGCAGGGGCGATCTAGCACTTTAGTAGCTCTAGAATCGGTACCTGAATCAGCTGCAGAGCAAATACCATCAGCAGAAGCAAAAGAGGGAGAAATATAGCTCCCTGCTCGCTCAATTCCCTGCAGTTAGAAGCTTTCAAAATGAGACGGACGACCAGAGATGTTTACAGGAAAGTAGCTGAGCTGAGAGAGGGCGTTTGCCTCCCCTCGACCATCTTTTATTCGGAGAAGGGAAAAGGGGAGGACTGGGGGCGGACCCGGGGCGAGCGGCCAATCAGACACTGCTGAAGAGTCTGAGTTACATTTGGCTTTGCCCGCGCTTGGAACAAAGGAGCTCAGAGTACATGTCTTTGGGAGGGGGGAAGGGAAGATCAGAACAGGCAGCAACACACCAGCAGCTGGGAAGGTTGAGCGGTGTAATGGACTGCTTAAAACCACCTTGAAGGCACTGGGTGGGGGGACTTTCAAAAACTGGGAGGTGCATTTAGCAAGAGCCACCTGGTTAGTTAACACCCGAGGCTCCACCAGCCGAGCAGGCCCTGCCCAATCCGAACCCCTACAAACAACAGACGGGGATAAGGTTCCAGTGGTGCACATGAGAGGTATGCTTGGAAAAACTGTTTGGGTAAAGTCTGCCTTGAGCAAAGACAAACCCATCCGTGGGGTCGTTTTTGCTCAGGGACCAGGTTGCACCTGGTGGGTGATGCAAAAGGATGGAGAGACCCGATGCTTACCTCAAGGGGACCTTGTTTTAGGGTGAACTACCCATGGCTCTGTACTTGTATCAGTATCAGCATGTATATTTGTATATAATCTGGGTGATGCATAGATTTACATGGTTAAAAAAAGTTACGTTTCATGTAACATGTTAGTATGGGAAAAAATTCGGGGTGGATAATGTTGGGGTTTCAGTTTAGTCTTAGTTTTTTTCCTGTTAAAGGAATTTTTTCCCATATGCATGTTGCTAGGGGACAAATAGCTGTACTTTAGAAAGACAAAAAGGGGGGTGGGGCGGGCCTGGCTACTCCTTTGTCTACACCTGGGTGTGGGGGCAGTTCGCTCTGAGCGTCCGGAGAGAGAAGCTGCAG
The DNA here is from genome assembly GCF_020740725.1 of Corvus hawaiiensis. Classification (NCBI taxonomy): domain Eukaryota; kingdom Metazoa; phylum Chordata; class Aves; order Passeriformes; family Corvidae; genus Corvus; species Corvus hawaiiensis. The sequence goes on from NC_063247.1 coordinate 220,338, forward strand.
AGAAAAGAGCTGCTGTTTCTTTCTTTTTGGCCGTTCTTTCTTCCTGCTGGAAACAATGCCGGGACCCCAAAAGCTGCTTTCCCTGCCCTGCTGGAGACCGGGCTGTGGCTGCCCTGCCCCGCTGCTGCTTCGAGCTTTCGCTACGCTGTAGCCCTGCTCGCCCTGCCTGCCTGGGCTTCCGTGGGGTTCTCCCATCTGGATACATCTCGCCTGCCACCCGGGATTTGCGTTCGTCCCCGCCGCTCCAGCCTGCCGTTCTAGCCTGCCGTTCCAGCCTGCCTTTCCAGCCTGCTGTTCCTGAGAGTCCGGGATCGGCTGCCCAGGGGTTTGTGAAGCCTTTGTTCCATCCCTTCCCGGGATCCCAGGGCACCGGTGCCGCGGGTTTCCCGAGCTCGCTCCGGAGCACCCCCTGCAGCCGCGGGGGAACCATCGCACCTGCCCTGCTCACCGGGAGCCGCCAGCGCCCCTGCCGGCTGCGAGCGGAACTGCACCCGAGGGGAAAGGGCCCGACAGCCGAGAAGGCTGGCACTGGGTTTGTGATTGCTGTTACTGCCAGAGTTGTTGTTTTGTTTGACTGGTTATATACATATATATATATATATGTATATATATATATATATATATAGTAAAGAACTGTTATTCCTATTTCCCACATCTTCGCCTAAAGGCCCTTGATTTCAAAATATAATAACTTAGAGGGAAAAGGGGTTATATCTGCCACTTCAAGGGGGGGCTTCTGCCTTCCTTAGCAGACACCTGTCTTTCAAAACCGAGACACCCACGACAGGTGGGATTGGGGTGAGGGCTGGGGCTGGGATTGGGGCTGGAACTGGGACTGGGATTGGGATTAGCTCTAATAATGGTATGGGATGTGGGCTGCCGCTGGGGCTGGGTTTGGATTTAGAGCTAAATGTGGGACTGGAGTGTGGGCCGGGGCTGGTGTTGAGGCTGGAGTTAGGGCTAAATTTGGCCCTGGGGTTGGGGTTAGAGTTGGAATTGGGGCTGGGTTTGGAGTTAGAGCTGAACGTGGGACTTGGGATAAGGCTGGAGGCTGGGGCAGGGGCTGGAATTGCAGCCAGGATTGCAGCTCGGGCTAAACGTGGGATTTGGTTTGGGGCTGAGGGTTTAGGAAGGGGCTGGGATTGGGGCTGGGGTTGGAGTTAGGATTGAGATTTGGATTAGAGCTGGGATTGGGGTTAAGGCTAAATGTAGGATTGGCTTTAGGGCTGGGGTTGGGATTGGGTCTGGGACTAGATGATTCTGGGAATGGGATGAGATTAAACACGGGACGGTGAGTTTGTCTAAACGTGGAGTGAGACTGAGATCAGGATCAGGGTGAGGTATGGGACTGAGCACACGCAGAGCGGGACAGCTGAGGTGTCACTGCAGGATGTCCCTGTCACCGTCCCAGCCCTCCTTAGGCACCTCCAAACATGGGGGGCAGCTGGGTGGTCCAAGATCCAGGTGCTGCCACGCTGCCCCTCCATTCCACGTGAGCATTGTGGGAAGGCAGCCCTGAATGTGACCCTTGGGGGTCTGGGATCAGCCTTCACATCCCTGTGGGAGCAGCGACAGAGAGGACGAGAGACTTTCCCCCTCTTATTCCTGTGGAAGGGTGAACCCCAGCTGCCCTTTTCTTCTGGCGCCTCCTCATCTCCTCAGGTGAGGATGTCAAACTCCCCAGGAGCAGGAAGAAGCCCATTCCGGGTTTCCTTGTGTCTGCAGCCTGGAACATCCACTCAGAGCAGAGCACTTTATGAAAGCACTGCTGAATGACAGCAGGAGGAGGTTTGTGAGAAAGGCAGGAAATGGTATTTTGATAGGAAATCAAAATTCCAAATTATTTCTTTCTGTAACATTCATTTTCAGTCAGTTCTGGTCTGGTTTCCAGAGTGCCACCTTCTCAGCTGACTGTATTTGTGTCCTCCTTCCTCTTCTGCCTTTCTTTGCCTGCTCTGTTTGTCTCTCAGTGTCTCTCTGGACCCAGGGCAGCTCCCACCAAAGGCCCTCCTCTGATTTTGTTCCCAATCCACCAGCTAAAACAACCATGGGTGAGGTGATGAAGGCTGGCAGTGAAATGTCACTGTAAGATCTTGCTGCACTTGGCTTCTGGCTCCTTCCTGAGAGCTTTGCCTTCAAGGGCTGGAACATCTTCTCCTTGCTGGGAACTGGAATTCCAGATCCCTGGAGGGTGTGCCGTGGATCCCAGAGGGGCATTGCCGAGGCTCGCAGGGTGCTGGTCCTGCCGTGCCTCCCACGGGAGCTGTGCAGGGCCAGGGGACAAGGTCCAGCAGCTGGGTGGGCTCCCAGAGCAGACAGCAAAGGCTGCTTTGCTGGCCATTTCCCAGCACATTCCCAGCTGGAAGCAGAGGGAGGAAGGAAAGGGAAGCGAGTCCCTGCCAGAAGCCCAGAAGGATTGGGGTGGGAAGGGACCCTGCCCGTGGGTTACTGGGCTGAAAGCCAAGTGGAGCAAGACCTTACAATGCCATCTGCCTGCCAGCCTGTGCTGCTGACAGGAGCAGGGGGCCACTTTAGCCCTCTGTGGGTGGGACCAAACTGTGCATTCCACTCCCCTTATCTCATTTCTGATGAGCTGTTCATGATGGGTCGTTTGCAGGAGCTGCCCAGTGCACCCCCGACCCCTCAGGCTATGAGGAGCTGGCTGTTAAATGAGATAAGGAAGGAGAGGCAAACCCTGGGAGGCAGGGCAGTGTTTCTTTTTCTGCACACCAATGACTCAGCTGTGATAACTCCCTCCAGGGTAGCAGCAGCACAGTCCCACCCAGCCTGAGGGCTCACCTCTGCTGATGGGCCATCATGGACTGAATGGCCCCAGCACAATGGGCAGCTGCAAGGACTGAGACCATCAAGGCTCCCAAAATACCCCATGACTCCCAGGATGACATCATTCCATTGTGAAACTGCCCGCCCTGGGGGAGGGGCTGAGCATTCCCACCTGAACCTGAGCATATAAAATCTGGGTTTGGGGCCTTCTGGCTACACTTAACAGATCCAGGGCAGGAGCAGAACTCCAAGAGGACTGTGACCACCGCTGTTGACAAGACTGCTGCCATCACTTGGACAGGACTGTGTCCACCACTCTGCCCAACAGGTTTTGTTTTCTTTCCTTTTGCTTTGCATGCAGCGGCACCAGGTGGTGCTCAGCACAGGAACTAACCACCACCGTTCTGCTCTTGTCCCAGGGTGCCTGGTTATACTCAGCCTTTGTGGGTTACAGCTGTGTCATGGTATTTCTTGTTATCTCTTTGGTGAATTGTAACTCCCACCTTAATCTCTCTTGGGGCAGATCAGTGGGGTTCATTTCTCATGCCAGGTAAAACCAGCACGGTGTTTGAGAGGATTTTACAGTCATGATACGGGCGGTGACTTCTAGAGAAGGACTTGGGCAGGAGGAACCCCTAAACCATCACACTCACACCTTGTTTTTCCCTCCACACCAGGATTTCCCACTCCCAAAACTTGGCCAGATGGAGGAGGAGGCTGTGAGGAAGAGGAAGATGCCCCAGGACACCCAGGCAGGTGAGGAGGAAGTCCCTGCCCGTTTCCCCCTCTCTCCTGCTCCATCTCCCAGCCCAGCATCGCCCCCGGCTGCAGGACAACCCCGCTGCCGACACCGTCCTGCCGGGGACGGACTGGGGGGATCTCCTTCCCCTTCCCTGTGGCACGGAGGCAAATGCCATCCTCTCCTTGTCCTTCCTCCCCCAGACAAGGAGCTGAGGACAGAGCCCAGGGAGGACAAATCCCCGCGGCAGAACCTGGTGGAAGAGGCCGTTTTGAGTAGCTCCACATCGCAGGAATCCAGCTGGGAGGAATACCACCGGAGATCCCACAGGAGGAGGGGCTGCAAACGCAGCCCAGGGAGCTGTGAGGAGGAAAGACCCGCCCTGTGCTGGGATGGCGGCCGGAGATCCAGCCAGAGCTCAAACCTGGTGGTCCACGAGCAGTGTCATGCTAGGGAGAAACGCTTCAAGTGCTTGGAATGTGGGAAGAGCTTCAGCCAGAGCACCAACCTGATCTACCACCGGATGATCCACACCGGGGAACGGCCCTATGTGTGTGGGGAATGTGGGAAGAGCTTCAGCACAAGCTCCAACCTGATCCGCCACCGCCAGGTCCACACAGGGGAGAGGCTCTATGTGTGTGGGGAATGTGGGAAGAGCTTCAGTACGAGCGCCTACCTGATTCGCCACCAGATGATCCACACTAGGAAACGGCCCTAGGAGTGTGGGGAGTGTGGGAAGAGGTTTCAGACCAGCTTCAGTCTCCTCCTGCACCAACGGATTCACACAGATTAGAGGCCCTTCCGCTGCCCCGACTGCGGGAAGGGCTTCAGGTACAACTTTGACCTCACCAGGCACAAACGCATCCACACCGGGGAGAGGCCCTGCGAGTGCCCTGAGTGCAGGAAGAGCTCCAACTTCATCTCGCAGCAGAGGATCCATGTGGGGTGATGCACAGTGACCCCCGTTGGGCAGAGACCTGGTGACCCCTGTTCCAGATGATCCCCATGGTTGCGGGGAATGTTTGAGAGATTTATTTCACTTCTCATTCTCGTGCTCTGATTTCATTGCTAATAAATGCAAAACCTGTCCCCAGACTGGGTCTGTGTTTCCATGCTGGTGATCGGGGCAGGAGCTCTCCTGGTCCTTAGCTCAGCTCCTGGGCCTTTCCTCAGCCAATCAAAGAAGTCACTAAACAATTTTTAGCCACTCTGAGCTTTTCTCGCTGATGACTGCCCAGGTGCCAGGTGGATCTGCCAATTCAGAGCTCCCCACCTGGGCCCCTCCTCACCCCCAGTGCCCCCTGGGAGCAGAATTAAGGGAGAGGGGAGGTTTCAGCATCTGCCCAGAGCTGGGGATGGGGCAGCTGGGGCCATACTGGTGGCACTGGTGGTGCTGGGAGCCCCCCTGGCCACAGGCATGGAGTTCTCAGGTGAGCCGAGGGGGTGGGAAGAGGAGTCCGGGCATGGTGGGAAAGGTGGGGAGAGGAGGGAAAATGGGTTGGTGGGACCCATAAAATGAGTTGGAGGGGGAGTGGGACCCCCTAAAGCAAGAATGGGAAAGGGGCTGAGGACTGGGGGATGATGGGAGAGGAATGGGAAGGGTGGGATCCCAAAACTGAGCGGGAGGGGGCTGGGGATTGGGAGGATTGTGTGAAAAGGGTTGGGAAAGGGGAAAAAGGGGGGACTGGGACCCCTAAACTGGTGGGGGCAGGGTCTGGCAAATGGGGATTGATGGGAAAGGAGGGGAGAAAATGGAAAAAGGGTGGAAATGAGGGTGGGACTGTGGGAAGGAAGGTCCCATGGTGGCTGTGGAGCAAGGGGCTGTGGAGTGGGGATCCAGGGTGGCCCCCTGAGCTCTTGGCTTGCTATGGGGTGCTGGGGGCTGCTGGGGGAGCACCCCCTGACCTGTGTCCTGCATAGACAGGGCTCTTCCAGCACATGGTAAAGTCCGAGTGTCGCTTCATTAATGGTACCAAACAGGCGAGGTTGGTGGTGAGGTTCAGCTACAGCCTGGAGCAGCTCCTGCACTTGGACAGCAAGGTGGGGCACTGTGTGGGGGACACACGGTATGGGGAGAAACAGGCCCGCTACTGGAACACTGTCCTGGGGTGATGTTATGAGGCTGCTTTATTCCTTAACCCTCCGCTCAATGCCCAAGGACGCTGTGTCTTTAGGATGGACCCAGGGCTGGGGCTGGATCCACGGGGCCCGGGTGCGGGTCGGTTCAACAGCTAGAGCCCAATGGCTCGGGGGCTCCGGGGTCTCGGCAGGGCCTGGGAGGGAGTGCGCCGGGAGCGCTGTGTGGCTCCTTGGGTTTTTGGTGTTCTGGCTAGCTGGAAAATGGTTCTGTTGGTTTTTCTTGTTCTTTTTCTCTTCCCTCCCCTTGCCTCACTGCCTCCCTTCCCTTCCCTACGGTCCAGGGAGCCTGTGAGTTGGCCCTGGTGGGCCCGCGGGGTGGCCCTGGCTGGTCTGAGCCCATGTGTCTGTTCCTTCTCTGGGAATTTGTTGTATTTCGGGGTTTTTTTTCCCCTGTTCTACCCTGCTTTGTTTTTTTCTAATAAACAGTTTGAGGTTTATTTCCCACTTCCAGTTCTTGTGACCCACTTGTCTTACTGGTGGAGGAAAGGGGAGGGCCTTTTCCCTTTGGAGGAGACACTCATTCCAGAGTGTTTCCTGCTGAAGTCTCGTCTCCAAAACCAAGACATAAATTTGGCGCCCAACTTAAGGGGCACGTGGAAGTGGAAAAAATAATCAAAACCATTTTGGTTTGAATCACTTTTGTATTGAGGTACAGCAGTAAGACCATGCTGCTTGATTTAATAATTTTTCTGTGGAAGCTAGCCATAAGTACACGTCCACAGCTATGGGCAGTCGGGTCCCTGGCTTACACTTTTATAAGTCAGGATGAAGAATCAGCACTGCCATTTTAATATGCCTGGTGGTAGTGATTCATCGAAGTTTGGCTGAAGTAATGGAAGCCATGGAGAAGGTGTATGTCATGTTGTTTTCCCATTCTGGCCTTGGTAGTTTCCTTTTGGAATGTATTAGCAATTACACACCCAGTTTGTTAGGGGAAAAGCAGGGGATGATAACTCCCAGCCCTTCATCTCCTTCTTCCCCTTCAGATCTGGCACGTCACCTTTTGAAAGTGTCCAGTTTCCCCTGGACGTCAAAGATGCCACCTTCTTGTTATGTTATCTAGCAGGGTTTCTCTATGTGGTCTCCAGCTTGTCTAAAAAAAGGGCTGAGATCTCCAGAGGAGTTGCCCAGACACCTGCCCCAGTTGCAGAAAATCCAAAGTGCTGTGGGATATGGGAGGACATAGGCCTGACCCTGAAGCACTGTTCTGAGCCAGTAGCCTGGAACTTCCCCCCTGAACGAATTCAGAATCCAGCTGAGGTGGGGAAGTAGCTGAAGGAAAACTGCAATAACAACACTGATGAAAAGGAAAAGCTCATTGTCATGTGCTGGGTCCTGGCTAACGCTTACCGCACACTGCTGGATTCTGTAGGGCAGAAGATACAGCCAGAGGGGCAGGAGAATAAGCCAGCAGACGCCCCAATCACTCCAGCTGCAGCTAAAGCAGATGGGGAGCCTAAACCAACAACAATTGCCCCTGTCCAGAGAAAGAAACACAAAGCCAAATCCATTTGCCCGGTGGATGATGATGAGCAGCCAGGACCTTCACAGCCAGCAGAGGAAGTGGAACCTGAAATCATTACCGAGTCCTGTCCATAGAGGGCCCTCGTACCCTGAGGAAGGATTACACCCAGCGGCCTGATGAAACTATATGAAGTTGGATGGTCCGAATCTGGAACGCTGAAGGCGATGGTACAATTCTGGATGGCACTGAAGCGAGGCATTTGGGGTCCCTGTCATGTGATCTAAGTATTGACCAAGGGATGACAAGGGGCCCTGAAGCTCTCAGTCTCTGGACAGTCTTACTGCTGTACCTCAATACAAAAGTGATTCAAACCAAAATGATTTTAATTTTTTTTCCGCTTCCACGTGCCCCTTAAGTTGGGTGCCAAATTTATGTCTTGGTTTTGGAGACAAGACCTCAGGAGGAAACACTCTGGAATGAGTGTCTCCTCCAAAGGGAAAAGGGCCTCCCCTTTTCCTCCACCAGTAAGACAAGTGGGTCACAAGAACTGGAAGTGGGAAATAAACCCCAAACTGTTTATTAACACCAAACAAAGCAGGGTAGAACAGGGGGAAAAAAAAACCCCCGAAGTACAACAAATTCCTGGAGAAGCAAAAGACACATGGGCTCGGACCAGCCAGGGCCACCCCGCGGGCCCACCAGTGCCAACTCGCAGGCTCCCTGGATCGTAGGGAAGGGAAGGGAGGCAGTGAGGCAAGGGGAGGGAAGAGAAAAAGAACAAGAAAAACCAACAGAACCATTTTCCAGCTAGCCAGAACACCAAAAACCCAAGGAGCCACACAGCGCTCCCGGCGCACTCCCTCCCAGGCCCTGCCGAGACCCCGGAGCCCCCGAGCCGTTGGGCTCTAGCTGTTGAACCGACCGGCACCCGGGCCCCGTGGATCCAGCCCCAGCCCTGGGTCCATCCTAAAGACACAGCGTCCTTGGGCATTGAGCGGAGGGTTAAGGAATAAAGCAGCCTCATAACATCACCCCAGGACAGTGTTCCAGTAGCGGGCCTGTTTCTCCCCATACCGTGTGTCCCCCACGCAGTGCCCCACCTTGCTGTCCAAGTGCAGGAGCTGCTCCAGGCTGTAGCTGAACCTCACCACCAACCTCGCCTGTTTGGTACCATTAATGAAGCGACACTCGGACTTTACCGTGTGCTGGAAGAGCCCTGTGTAAGCAGGACACAGGTCAGGGGGTGCTCCCCCAGCAGCCCCCAGCACGCTACAGCAAGCCAAGAGCTCAGGGAGCCACCCTGGATCCCCACTCCATAAGCCCTTGCTCCACGGCCGCCATGGGACCTTCCTTCCCACAGTCCCACCCTCATTTCCACCCTTTTTCCATTTACTCCCCTCCTTTCCCATCAATCCCCAGCTGCCAGCCCCTGCCCCCATCAGTTTGGGGGTCCCAGTCCCCACTTTTGACCCTTTCCCAAACCTTTTCACACAATCCTCCCAATCCCCAGCCCCCTCCTGCTCAGTTTTGGGATCCCACCCTTCCCATTCCCTAATTTCTAAGCTTTCCCACACCTCTCCCATCATCCCCCAGTCCTCAGCCCCCTTCCCATTCTTGCTTTCGGGGGTCCCACTCCCCCTCCAACTCATTTTATGGGTCCCACCCACCCATTTTCCCTCCTCTCCCCACCTTCCCCACCATACCCGAGTCCTCTTCCACCCCCTCGGCTCACCTGAGAGCTCCATGCCTGTGGCCAGGGGGGCTCCCAGCACCACCAGTGCCACCAGTATGGCCCCAGCTGCCCCATCCCCAGCACTGGGCAGGTGCTGAAACCTCCCCTCTCCCTTAATTCTGCTCCCGGGGGGCACTGGGGGTGAGGAGGGGCCCAGGTGGGGAGCTCTGAATTGGCAGATCCACCTGGCACCTGGGCAGTCATCAGCGAGAAAAGCTCAGAGTGGCTAAAAATTGTTTAGTGACTTCTTTGATTGGCTGAGGAAAGGCCCAGGAGCTGAGCTAAGGACCAGGAGAGCTCCTGCCCCGATCACCAGCATGGAAACACAGACCCAGTCTGGGGACAGGTTTTGCATTTATTAGCAATGAAATCAGAGCACGAGAATGAGAAGTGAAATAAATCTCTCAAACATTCCCCCCAACCATGGGGATCATCTGGAACAGGGGTCACCAGGTCTCTGCCCAGTGGGGGTCACTGTGCATCACCCCACATGAATCCTCTGCTGCGAGATGAAGTTGGAGCTCTTCCTGCACTCAGGGCACTCGCAGGGCTTCCCTTACTGGTGGCACTGTTGGTGTGTGGTCAAGTGAGAGCTCCTGGAGAAGCTCTTCTCGCACTCGGGACACTCGTAGGGCCTCTCCCCGGTGTGGATGCATTTGTGCCTGGTGAGGTCGGAGTTGTACCTGAAGCCCTTCCCACAGTCGAGGCAGCCGAAGGGCCTCTCATCTGTGTGGATCATCTGGTGGGGAATCAGGTGGGAGCAGTTACTGAAGCTCTTCCCACATTCCAAGCACTTGAAGCGTTTCTCCCTAGCATGACACTGCTCGTGGACCACCAGGTTTGAGCTCTGGCTGGATCTCCGGCCGCCATCCCGGCACAGGGTGGGTCTTTCCTCCTCACAGCTCCCTGGGCTGCGTTTGCAGCCCCTCCTCCTGTGGGATCTCCGGTGGTTTTCCTCCCCGCTGGATTCCTGCGCCATGGAGCTGCTCAAAACGGCCTCTTCCACCAGGTTCTGCCACGGGGATTTGTCCTCCCTGGGCTCTGTCCTCAGCTCTTTGTCTGGGGGAGGAAGGACAAGGAGAGGATGGCATTTGCCTCCGTGCCACAGGGAAGGGGAAGGAGATCCCCCCAGTCCGTCCCCGGCAGGACGGCATCGGCAGCGGGGTTGTCCTGCAGCCGGGGGCGATGCTGGGCTGGGAGATGGAGCAGGAGAGAGGGGGAAACGGGCAGGGACTTCCTCCTCACCTGCCTGGGTGTTCCGGGGCATCTTCCTCTTCCTCACAGCCTCCTCCTCCATCTGGCCGAGGTTTGGGAGTAGGAAATCCTGGTGTGGAGGGAAAAACAAGGCGTGAGTGTGAAGGTTTAGGGGTTCCTCCTGCCCAAGTCCTTCTCTAGAAGTCACCGGCTGTATCATGACTGTAAAATCCTCTCAAACACCGTGCTGGTTTTACCTGGCATGAGGAATGAACCCCACTGATCTGCCCCAAGAGAGATTAAGGTGGGAGTTACAATTCACCAAAGAGATAACAAGAAATACCATGATACAGCTGTAACCCACAAAGGCTGAGTATAACCAGGCACCCTGGGACAAGAGCAGAACGGTGCTGGTTAGTTCCTGTGCTGAGCACCACCTGGTCCCGCTGCATGCAAAGCAAAAGGAAAGAAAACAAAACCTGTTGGTCAGAGTGGTGGACACAGTCCTGTCCAAGTGATGGGAGCAGTCTTGTCAACAGCAGTGGTCACAGTCCTCTTGGAGTTCTGCTCCTGCCCTGGATCTGTTAAGTGTTGCCAGAAGGCCCCAAACCCAGATTTTATATGCTCAGGTTCCGGTGGGAATGCTCAGCCCCTCCCCCAGGGCGGGCAGTTTCACAATGGAATGATGTCATCCTGGGAGTCATGGGATATTTTGGGAGCCTTGATGGTCTCAGTCCTTGCAGCTGCCCATTGTGCTGGGGCCATTCAGTCCATGATGGCCCATCAGCAGAGGTGAGCCCTCAGGCTGGGTGGGACTGTGCTGCTGCTACCCCGGAGGGAGTTATCACAGCTGAGTCATTGGTGTGCAGAAAAAGAAACACTGCCCTGCCTCCCAGGGTTTGCCTCTCCTTCCTTATCTCATTTAACAGCCAGCTCCTCATAGCCTGAGGGGTCGGGGGTGCACTGGGCAGCTCCTGCAAACGACCCATCATGAACAGCTCATCAGAAATGAGATAAGGGGAGTGGAATGCACAGTTTGGTCCCACCCACAGAGGGCTAAAGTGGCCCCCTGCTCCTGTCAGCAGCACAGGCTGGCAGGCAGATGGCATTGTAAGGTCTTGCTCCACTTGGCTTTCAGCCCAGTAACCCACGGGCAGGGTCCCTTCCCACCCCAGTCCTGCCGGGGCTTCTGGCAGGGACTCGCTTCCCTTTCCTTCCTCCCTCTGCTTCCAGCTGGGAATGTGCTGGGAAATGTCCAGCAAAGCAGCCTTTGCTGTCTGCTCTGGGAGCCCACCCAGCTGCTGGACCTTGTCCCCTGGCCCTGCACAGCTCCCGTGGGAGGCACGGCAGGACCAGCACCCTGCGAGCCTCGGCAATGCCCCTCTGGGATCCACGGCACACCCTCCAGGGATCTGGAATTCCAGTTCCCAGCAAGGAGAAGATGTTCCTGCCCTTGAAGGCAAAGCTCTCAGGAAGGATTCAAAAGCCAAGTACTGCAAGATCTTACAATGACATTTCACTGCCAGCCTTCATCACCTCACCCATGGTTGTTTTAGCTGGTGGATTGGGAACAAAATCAGAGGAGGGCCTTTGGTGGGAGCTGCCCTGGGTCCAGAGAGACACTGAGAGACAAACAGAGCAGGCAAAGAAAGGCAGAAGAGGAAGGAGGACACAAATACAGTCAGCTGAGAAGGTGGCACTCTGGAAACCAGACCAGAACTGACTGAAAATGAATGTTACAGAAAGAAATAATTTGGAATTTTGATTTCCTATCAAAATACCATTTCCTGCCTTTCTCACAAACCTCCTCCTGCTGTCATTCTGCAGGGCTTTCATAAAGTGCTCTGCTCTGAGTGGATGTTCCAGGCTGCAGACACAAGGAAACCCGGAATGGGCTTCTTCCTGCTCCTGGGGAGTTTGACATCCTCACCTGAGCAGATGAGGAGGCGCCAGAAGAAAAGGGCAGCTGGGCTTCACCCTTCCACAGGAATAAGAGGGGGAAAGTCTCTCGTCCTCTCTGTCGCTGCTCCCACAGGGATGTGAAGGCTGATCCCAGACCCCCAAGGGTCACATTCAGGGCTGCCTTCCCACAATGCTCACGTGGAATGGAGGGGCAGCGTGGCAGCACCTGGATCTTGGACCACCCAGCTGCCCCCCATGTTTGGAGGTGCCTGAGGAGGGCTGGGACGGTGCCAGGGACATCCTGCAGTGACATCTCAGCTGTCCCGCGCTGCGTGTGCTCAGTCCCAAACCTCACCCTGATCCTGATCTCAATCTCACACCACGTTTAGACAAACTCACCGTCCTGTGTTTAATCTCATCCCAGTCCCAGACTCGTCTAGCCCCAGACCCAATCCCAACCCCAGCCCTAAAGCCAATCCTACATTTAGCCTTAACCCCAATCCCAGCTGTAATCCAAATCTCAGCCCTAACTCCAACCCCAGCCCCAATCCCAGCCCCTTCCTAAACCCTCAGCCCCAAACCAAATCCCACGTTTAGCCCGAGCTGCAATCCCGGCTGCAATTCCAGCCCCTGCCCCAGCCTCCAGCGTTATCTCAAATCCCACGTTCAGCCCTTACTCCAAACCCAGCCCCAATTCCAAATCTAACCCAAACCCCAACCCCAGTGCCAAATTTAGCCCTAACTCCAGCCTCAACACCAGCCCCAGTCCACACTCCAGTCCCACATTTAGCTCTGTGACCGCCTCTGAGATCCACAAGTAAGAATAGACAAAGCCCGGGAAGAGCCCTCTCTCCTTTCCGGAGCTGGGACCGCAGGATGCTGCGGGCCCCTGCTGGGCCAGGCCAGGCTGGGCCACGGCCATCCTGGAGCCGATGGGCCCTGGTCCACCCGCGGAACCCCCCCAGGGCCCTGCTATGTGCAGACGCGCTCCCCCTCTCCAGTGTGGCCAAGATTCAGCTGAAGCTGCCCTGCTGCCCAGCAAAAGATCATGTGAGCAACAGCGATAAGCAACATTCCTGCCGCAAGGCCTGGGTGACATTAACCCTTTTAGTGCTGTGAAGAGCTGAAAACCTGAGGGAAGAGAAAGAGGAGATGCTTAAAGCTGAAATTCTGTTGGAAAGCTATGATGTATCAGAGTACCCGTTGTAATTTCATGAAGGCATGGGGGGTGGAGCATTCAACTTGTGCTTGAGAGCAAAAGCACCTGCGCTGAGATAGGCAGATGCTGAAGCAGCTGTAATTTCATGAGAAGTTTGAATAGGGAGAGATGGAAGCGATGAGGACTTTTGCTCCAAATGGAAAAGGAGAAGACCTCAGTTCCTAGAGATGCTCCCAGAGATAGTCCTAGAGATGAAGATGAGGAAGACCCTTTGCTCCCAGGGAAGGAGAAGGTCCTCTGTTCTTAGAGATGAAATGCTCCCAGAGATGGGTGAAGAGAACTTCTGTTTCTGGACGGCTCAACCTTAAAATTGCACCCCAGTAGCTCAAGATTGGACCCTCGAAAGCAGTTGTGGGAAAAGCTGCAGGTCGTGGGAGGGGACTCTCACATGATGCGAGCAGAGAACCAACCCGGGCGGCTGTCTCGTTGTGATAATGTTTTCATAGCATGGGCAAGAGAGACTCCACTTCCTAAATGGACTGAACAAGGTTATTATGGAAGTGGTAAACAGACTGAACATCTCAAGGGTTGTCTTTTTACATTGTCAGTGGGAGAAGGGAGAAAGGTGGTGGGGGGGGGAGGAGAAGTATTCTGAAGGTGTGGTATGACTTTTTTCTTCTTTTAGGTCTGTTCATAAACTTGTTTATATTCTTTCAAGTTTGGTGCCTACTTTGCATTTCTCCTAATTCTTATCTCACAGAGGGTAAACAGTAATGAGTATTTTGGACCAAACCACTACAGTAAATTGGTGTTTCCGCCCGGGAGCAAACCTAACCCGCTACAGCCCCTCAGCCCAGGACACCAACCCCCATCAATGGAGCTCCCCCTCAGTGCCATGGAGACTCTCAAGGCCACCCCCAGCCCCACAGGGTACCCCTTGTCCCCATCAGATCCGACACCACCTCCAAAGTGAGCGCTCCCGGGCACAGCCAGGGCCATGCCGCCCTGCAGCTCCCTGCAAACCACAGTGGCGGCTTCGAGGCCACAACCCGAGTCTCAGACAGTTTCCCACTCTTTATGTCTGGAGCTGACCAAGAAATGCCCCATGGTGGGGTGTCCCTTTCCTGCAGTCACCGCAATGACCAACGGCAAACTGAGCCCTCGCTGAGGCTTTCCCCAGGAGATGCTGCATGTTCCCCCGCAGGGCAGCCTGTTCTTTTGGGGGACAGGGGGCACAGGGGCAACAGCAGCCCCGAAGGAAGCGGGATTGCGTGCGGAACAGCCTGACACCAAACAGACTTCAATGTCATGAAGGCAGAGGAGAGGGGGTCCCTGGGAGGCCAAGGCAGGCAGATCTGATTGTCCTGGCACGTTTCATCTGGGAACAGTCCTTGGATACACAGAAATTTGGAAGAGGAATCTCAGTTTTGGCCATGGCCCCTGGAGGAGAAGGACGGATCTGTTCCATAGGAAGGAAAGCACGGAGCCCCAGAGCTCCAGGGGCAGATGAGAAGTGACTCTCAACATTCCAAGATCAGCTGGAGCTGTCCCGTGGCCCCCAGGAGGCCAAGCCAGCCAGAGCTGTTCCATGTTCCCTTGGCTCCACGGGGCCCCTCAGTGTCACAAAGGTGTCCTTGGCTCCACGGGGCCCCTCAGTGTCACAAAGGTGTCCTTGGCTCCATGGAGCCCCTCAGTGTCACAAAGGTGTCCTTGGCTCCACGGGGCCCAGCAGTGTCACAATGGACTCTGCGACTCCATGAGGACCTGCAGGAGCACCATGGTCTCCTTGGATCCATGGGGCCACTCAGAAGCACACCGGCCCCTTGCTTCCATGGGGCCCAGCAGTGCCCCGATGATCCCCATGGATCCAATTCTAAAATTACAGGGCTCCTAAGCAAAAATGCAGGAAAAGGACGAACAGCTCTTTACTATAAAATATAGAGAGAGCAGAACAGAACAAACCCCACCACAGGAACAGTAGTTTCCCACCCGCTAAGCACAAACCATCATGGGATACTCAGCCCCAAGACAGGTTTGAGGAATGAGCCTTGTGGCAGCCCACCCGGCACAGAGGATTTTCCATCTGGCAACACGGGGGATGCTCTGGGGGCTGCTGAGAGACTGAAATGTTGTGGTTCACGGCTGAAACGTTGTCAGGAAGGGCTTTTTGCCCATTGCCATAATGTAGTGGTTTGGTCCAAAATACTCATTACTGTTTATCTGCTGAGAGATAAGAATTAGGAGAAATGCAAAGCAGGCACCAAACTTGAAAGAATATAAAGAAGTTTATGAACAGACCTAAAAGAGGCGAAAAAAAAAAAAATTATACCATACCTTTAGAACTCTCCTCCTCTGCCCACCTTCCTCCCTTCTCCCACTGACAATGTAAAAAGACAACCCTTAAGATGTTCAGTCTGTTTACCACTTCCATAATAACCTTGGTCAGGCCATTTAGAAAGTCTCTTCTTGCTCGTGCCATGAAAACAGTATCACAACGAGACAGCCGCCCACTTGCAAATATTGTTCAGTCCATTTAGGAAGAGGAGTCTCTCTGCCTGCATGTGAGCCCCTTCCCCCGACTTGCAGCTTTTCCCACAACTGCTTTCAAGGGTCCACTCTTGAAGTTTTTTGGGGTACAATTTTAAGGTTGAGCCGTTCAGAAACAAAAAACAGAGGCCCTTCTCCCTCCCTGGGAGCAAAGGGTCTTCCTCATCTTCATCGTTAAGACTATCTCTGGGAGCATCTCTAGGGACTGAGGTTTTCTCCTTTCCCATTTGGAGCAAAAGTCCATCTCTCCCTGTCCAAACTTCTCATGAAATTACAGCTGCATCAGCATCTGCCTATCTCAGCGCAGGTGCTTTCGCTTACAAGTTCAGCACTCCACCCCCCATATCTTTCTGAAATTACGATGGGATACTCTGATATATCAGAGCTTCACAACAGAATTTCAGCTTTAAACATCTCCTCTCTCTCTTCCCTCAGGTTTTCAGCTCTTCACAGCAATAAAAGTGTTACTCTCACCTTGGCCTTGCAGCTGGAATGTGGCTTATTGCTGTTGGTCACCTGACCTCTGCCGGACAGTGGTGCCGCTCTGCTGAAATCTTGGCCACAGTGGAGGGGGGTGGTTCCAAGCCACTCTGGCTGCCCACAGCCCTGCTGGGGGGGGTCATCCTGGAGCCGTGGCCCGGCCTGGCCTGGCCCAAGCAGGGCCTGGGCCTGGCCCACTGGGCCCCGCTCGGGCCCCGCAGCCACCTGCCCCAGAGCCGGAAAT